>NC_047103.1:108930730-109149128 GCF_902500255.1 Thalassophryne amazonica
CCACGGTTATCATAGCATCCAAATCTCATACCGGCCTATGCCAAGTTCAAACTGATAAACTTTATTGTTTTTGTGCAAATATTTGCTCATTTTCAAATGGATGTCTGCAACACATTTCAAAAAACATGGGACAGTGGTATGTTGCAGCGCCATGGCAATGATTCACACTAATTAAATAAATACATTAATACTGTCTCAACAAAAACATGAGTTTTCAACGGGAGAGAGACTGTATTTCCACCCCCAGTTGAGAAATTCCTTGGCCATTATGATTATTTATTAGAAAGAAAGAAAGAAACACACAAGATGACTGTAAATCTCCCTCGGTCTGGGATACCATGCAAGATCTCACTTTGCGGGGTAAGGATGATTCTGAGAAAGCTCAGAACTACACAGGAGGAACTGCTCAATGACCTGAAGAGAGCTGGGACCAGAGTCACAAAGATTACATTAGTAACACATGATGCTGTCATGGTTTAAAATCCTGCAGGGCAGCAAAGTCCCCCTGCTCAAGCCAGCACATGCCGAGGCACGTTTGAAGTTCACCAGTGACCATCTAGATGATCCAGAGGAGGCATGGGAGAAGGTCGTGGGGTCAGATGAGACCAAAATAGAACTTTTTGGAATCAACTCCACTTACCATGTTTAGAGGATGAGAACAACCCCAACAAAACCATCCCAACCATGAGGCATGGGGTGGAAACATCAAACTCTGGGGGTGCTCTTCTGCAAAGGGGACAGGACGACTGCACCATATTGAAGGGAGGATGAATGGGGTCATGTATTGCAAGATTTTGGCAAACAACCTCCATCTCTCAGTAAGAGCACTGAAGATGGGTCATGGCTGGGTCTTCCAGCATGACAATAACCCCAAACACACAGCTAGGGCAACTAAGGAGGGGCTCCGTAAGAAGCATTTCAAGGACCTGGAGTGGCCTGGCCAGTCTCCAGACATGAACTCAATAGACCTGGAGAAGATCTGTATGGAGGAGTGGACCAAAATCCTTGTTGCATGCTGCAGTGTGGGCAAACCTGTTCAAGAACTACAGGAAATGTTTGACCTCTGTAATTGCAAACAAAGGCTACTGTACCAAATGTTAACATTGATTTTCACAGGTGTTCAAATACTTATTTGCAGCAGTAACATACAAATAAATTATAAAAACAAAAAAAAAAAATCATACATTGTGATTTCGGAAATTTTTTTTAGATTATGTCTCTCACAGTGGACATGCACATAAGATAAAAATTTCAGACCCCTCCATGATTTCAAAGTGGGAAAACTTGCAAAATCGCAGGGGGTTCAAATACTTATTTTCCTATGCGTTAGGTGGGAAGTTAATATATGCAAACGTTCAGCATGGTGTCATGATGATGTGTACCAAATTTGATGATAACATGAAATCCCAAGGCAGAGTTTGTTCAAATCTAAGTAGTGGAATTGGCCAAAAATGGCAAAATTTATCTTAAAATCGAAAATTAAAATCAAAATGGCCGACATCCTGTTGACATTTCACCACGATGGTAAAATACTTTTTTGTGCATCCCAGCATGGTAAATGTGGACCAAATTTTGTGAGGCTACGACAAAAAAAAAAAGGAGGATTTTTTGAAAATTTCTAGCGGGCTCTCTTTCACCATTTTGCTGGGACCATGTTGGAGACCCCCAAAATATCGAATTTCGGATCCAGCCGGATGACTTTGCAAAGTTTGGTGAGTTTTTGAGCATGGTAAAAGGCAGAAATTTGGATTTCAAAAGTGTGAAGAAAAATAATGAGAACTGCAAGCAGTCATATATGGACCCTCGTTCCGCATGACCGACTACACAGGCCAGCGTGTCCCCTTGTGACCAGATATGGGCATGTGCGTACAGGGGCAACCACTCATCCCACAGTTCTAATTTCAAGCAAATCACACAATGCATGAAGGAGTTATGACATGTTGATGGTTCATCCACTAGAGGACGCTCAGTGTACAAACAGAGGGGCAAGGTGGGTTGAGGGGCCAACAATCATCATACATGTGAAGATTCAAGTCAATCAGGCAAAGCATGAGGGAGTTATCATGACTTGATGTTCTAAGGCGAAGGGTCAAAATGGCGGAACCACAGCGGCCACACCCTTCAACATAGAGAAAAGCTTTCGATATCTTTTGGTTAGTATCATCTCTGGATGCTGTTAAATAAATTTGAAGTGTATTGGACAAAATCCCTAGGAGGAGTTCGTTCAAATACAACGTGTGGAAATCACGCCAAAATGACAAGAACATTCAAAATGGCCAACTTCCTGTTTGGAGTAGACCCATGGTGCAAGAGACTTTTTTGTACATCTATGCAAGCCACACATGTGTACCAATTTTCATCTCGCTACTCTAAAAAAACCCCAATGGGGAGGGGTTTTTGAAATTTTCAAGGGGGAGCTATTGAGGCATTTTGCCGCGCCCATGGGCAACGCCCCTATGAATTGTAAGAGGTTGCCGTACTCAACCTGTGTATCAATTTTCATGATGATATGACAAAATTAAAGACGTCAAAAGGAAGAACGTAATTTCATGGCGAATGGGCAATATTCGGCACGCCGCCACATGGACGCCGTTACTCGTAACTTCACGGCGTTCATCGCCTACATTCACCAATTTGTTCTGCATGTTTTAGAAGTGGAATGAAGCTGACTGGGTTAAGTATGTGACATCAGGACCTGTTAAAGTAAAAGTAGGACATTTCCCGCCACCACCTGGGGGCGCTATGGCGCAGGTGGGAACGTAAAATATGTAGACGTTCAGGGCGAAGCCCCCAAACTATCAAATTTCGGATCCTGCTGGACGACTGTGGAAGGTTTGGTGAGTTTTTGAGCATGGGAAGAGGCCGAAATTTCGATTTCAAGAGTGAGAAGAAGAATAATAAATAATAATAATAAATAATAATAATAATCAGCGCAATTACAATAGGGTCCTCGTAGGACGTTGCCTACTCGGGCCCTAATAATAAATAATAATAATAATAAACAGTGCAATTACAACAGGGTCCTCGTAGGACGTTGCCTACTCAGGCCCTAATAATAATAACTAGGACTGCAAGCAGTCATATACGGGACCTCGTTCCGCGCAGTGTACAAACAGAGGGGCTGGGTGTGTTCAGGGGCCAACCGTCATCATACATGTGAAGTTTCAAGTCAATCAGGAAAAGCATGAAGGAGTTATCATGACTTGATGTTCTATGGTAAAGGGTCAAAATGGTGGCACCATAGCGGTCACAACCTTCAACATAGAGAAAAGGTTTGGATAACTTTTGGTCAGTATCATCTTTGGATGCTGTCAAAGAAATCTGAAGTGCATTGGACAAAATCCGTAGGAGGAGTTCGTTCAAATACAACATGTGGAAATCATGCCAAAATGAATGAATGAATGAATGGATTTATTCGGCACACACACAAATCCGAAAGAACGCAAACATACCAATAATATGAATGTTATATAAACAAGCCTGTGAGTCCAAAAGGGTGTGGGCAGAAGCAAAGCTTATCAATGCCCACCCCTGCTAGAATGAGTAAAACAATTACACACTACATATCAACACAGACATACACTTCAATATTCAATTACATTTCAATTCATGTATAAGTATGTTATGTATAAACCGCCAAATCACATGAAAGTGAATTTCAAAAATTTGAAAAAAAGAGAAGAAAATTCAAAATGGCTGACTTCCTGTTTGGAGTAGACTCATGGTGCAAGAGAATTTTTTGTACGTCTATGCAAGTCACACATGTACCAATTTTCATCTCCCTACTCCAAAAAAACCCCTATGTGGAGGGGTTTTTGAAAGTTTCAAGGGGGCGCTATTGAGGCATTTTGCCCCGCCCATGGGCGTGGCCCCTATGAATTGTAAGAGGTTGTCGTGCTGAAGCTGTGTATCAATTTTCATGATGATGTGACAAAATTAAAGCCGTCAAAATGAAGAACGTAATTTCATGGCGAATATTCGGCACGCCACCACACGGACGCCGTTACTGGTAACTTCACGGCGTTCATCGCCTACGTTCACCAATTTGTTGTGCATGTTTTAGAAGCGGAATGAAGTTGATTGGGTTAAGTACGAGGTCTATTAGACAATAAAACGACCCTTTTATTTATTTATTTTTAACTATATGGATTTGAATGATGTGCGATTACACCAATCATGCTTGAACCCTCATGCGCATGGGTGAGTTTTTTCACACGTGTCGGTGACGTCATTTCCCTGTGGGCAGGCCTTGAGTGAGATGTGGTCCCGCAGTCTCGGCTGAATTCCTTTGTTTCACACGCTGCTCAAGACAGCGCGCGTTGCTTTATCAACATTTTTTCTGGACCTGTGAGGAATATCCGAGTGGACACTATTCGAGAAATTAAGCTGGTTTTCGGTGAAAAGTTTAACGGCTGATGAGAGATTAGGGGGTGTTTCTGTCGGTGTAAGGACTTCCCACGGACCGGAACGTCGTGCAGCGCTTCCAGGTGCAGTCGTCGGCCTGTTTCGACCTGAAAACATCCTAATTTAAGGCTTAATTCACCCAGGACGTCGTGAGAGAACAGAGAAGATTCAGAAGAGGCCGGTATGAGGACTTTATGCGGACATTCCACTGTTTAAGGACATTTTTTAATGAAAGACGTGCGCACAAATTCGCCGAGTCGTTTCAGTGATGACTCGGCAAATCTGTGTGCGTCGCGAAAGGAAAAACACCTCCGTGTTGAAAACCATTTGTAAAATTCAGGTGGCTTTTGATGGCTTTCAACAAGTGAGTAACTGAGAAATTGTTTAACAGCTTGGGCATGTTCCAACTTGCCCGTAAAGGTTTCCAACGGAGGTGTTTTTCCTGTCGCAACCCCCCGTGGTCGGGTCCGGCCCGACATGCGACTCTGCCCGCACGTTCTTTCGTTACAAAATCTCCGTTAACAATGGAATGTCCGAATAAACTCCTCATGCCGACTCTGTTCTCTGACTTACTGGGTCAACAGAGCCTGAAATGTGGAAGTTTTCAACTTGAAACGGCCAGACGCTGCCGCCTTGAAGCGCAGATCGCCGTCAGGCACCGTGGGCCGTCCTTACGGCGACACTACCAGACCAAAATCTCTCATCAGCCGTAAAATTTTTACCGAAAACCAGCTGAATTTATCGAATGGTGTCCACTCAGTTGTGCCTTACAGTTTTTGAAAAAAATTTTATCAAACGAAGCAGCAGTCTCTGAGCCATTTCTAAACAATGAAAAAACGACGAGAGTGTGGGCGATTCCTCACTCAAAGACTGCCCACAGGCGAATGACGTAACCGACAGGCGTGAAAAAACTCTTGCATGCCCACGAGGGTTCAAGCATGTCTGATGCAATCACACGTGATTCAAATCCATATGGTTTTTGAAAAAAATAATAAGGTCGGATACTTTTCTAATAGACCTCGTATGTGACATCAGGACCTCTTAAAGTAAAAATAGGACATTTCCCACCACCACCGGGGGGCACTATGGCGTAGGTGGGAACTTAAAATATGTAGACGTTCAGGGCGGAACCCTCATCATGTCCAGCAAGCTTGAAGGATCTACGATGAAGTATGTGGGCGTGACAGCCGTTTCGAAGTGAAATGGCCTGCTCCGAAAAGCTCGCCAAAGTTTGACGACCCCTGGCAGCCACGCCTTTTGACTTAATTAGAATCTTTTGACAACTTTTGATCACCATTGTGTTGTGATGATTTTGACCAAATTTGAAGACGATCGGATAAAATCCCTAGGACGGGTTTGTTCAAATGTAAGTAGTGGAAATGGCCAAAAATGGCAAAAATTTGCTCAAAATCGAAACTTAAAATCAAAATGGCCGACTTCCTGTCGATATTTCACCATGACAGTAAGAGACTTTTCGTGCGTCCTGGCATGGTAAATATGTGTACCGAAATTCGTGAGGCTACGATGAAAAAAGCCCAATGCGGAGGGGTTTTTGAAAATTTCTAGGGGGCGCTATTTCGCGATTTTTCTGCGACCATGTGCGACCCCCCCAAAATATTGAATTTCGGATCTGGCCGGACGACTTTGGAAAGTTTGGTGAGTTTTTGAGCATGGGAAGAGGCCGAAATTTCGATTTCAAGAGTGAGCATAATAATAATAATAATAATAATAATAATAAACAGCGCAACATTTGGAAGTCATTTCCAAATGAGAATAAAATTCAAAATGGCCGACTTCCTGTTTGGAGTAGACTCATGGTTAAGAGACTTTTTTGTACGTCTATGCAAGTCACACGTGTACCAATTTTCATCTCCCTACTCCAAAAAAAAACCCCATGGGGAGGGTTTTTTGAAATTTTCAAGGGGGCGCTATTGAGGCACTTTGCCCCGCCCATGGGCGAGGCCCCTATGAATTGTAGGAGGTTGCCATGCTTGACCTGTGTATCAATTTTCATGATGATATGACCAAATTAAAGTCGTCAAAAGGAAGAACGTAATTTCATGGCGAAGGGGCGATATTCGGTACGCCACCACACAGAAGCCGTTACTCGTAAGTTCAAGGCGATCATCGCCTATGTTCACCAACTTGTTCTGCATGTTTTAGAAGTGGAAGGAAGTTCATGGTGTTAAGTATGTGACATCAGGACCTGTTTAAGTATAATGTTCCATGGCGAAGGGTCAAAATGGCGGCGCCATAGCGGCCACACCCTTCAACATAAAGAAAAGCTTTCGATAACTTTTGATCAGTATCGTCTGTGGGTGATGTGGAAGAAATTTGAAGTGCATTGGACAAAATTCCTAGGAGGAGTTCGTTCAAATACAACATGTGGAAATCATGCCAAAATGAGAAGAAAATTCAAAATGGCTGACTTCCTGTTTGGAGGAGACCCATGGTGCAAGAGACGTTTTTGTACGTCTATGCAAGTCACACATGTGTACCAATTTTCATCTCCCTACTCCAAAAAAACTCCTATGGGGAGGGTTTTTTGAAAGTTTCAAGGGGGCGCTATTGAGGCATTTTGCCCCGCCCATGGGCGACGCCCCTATGAATTGTAAGAGGTTGTCGTGCTCGACCTGTGTATCAATTTTCATGATGATGTGACAAAATTAAAGCTGTCAAATGGAAGAACGTAATTTCGTGGCGAATGGGCAATATTAAGTACGCCGCCACACGGACGCCGTTACTCGTAACTTCACAGTGTTTATCGCCTATGTTCACCAATTTGTTCTGCATGTTTTAAAAGTGGAATGAAGTTGACTGGGTTAAGTATGTGACATCAGGACCTCTTAAAGTAAAAATAGGACATTTCCTGCCACCACCGGGGGGCGCTATGGCACAGGTGGGAACTTAAGATACTTAGACATTCAGGGTGGAGCCCTCATCATGTCCAGCAAGTTTGAAGGATCTACGATGAAGTATGTGGGCGTGACAGCTGTTCGAAGTGAAATGGCGTGCTCCAAAAAGCTCGCCAAAGTTTGACGACCCCTAGCAGCCACGCCTTTTGACTTAATTAGAATCTTTTGATAACTTTTGATCACCATTGTGTTGTGATGATTTTGACCAAATTTGAAGTTGATCGGATGAAATCCCTAGGACGAGTTCGTTCAAATGTAAGTAGTGGAAATGGCCAAAAATGGCAAAAATTTGCTCAAAATCGAAACTTAAAATCAAAATGGCCGACGTCCTGTCGATATTTCACCATGACAGTAAGAGACTTTTTCGTGCATCCTGGCATGGTAAATATGTGTACCGAATTTCGTGAGGCTACGACGAAAAAAGCCCAAAGCAGAGGCGTTTTTGAAAATTTCTAGGGGGCGCTATTTCGCGATTTTTCTGCGACCATGTGCGAGGCCCCCAAAATATCGAATTTCGGATCCGGCCGGACGACTTTGGAAAGTTTGGTGAGTTTTTGAGCATGGGAAGAGGCCGAAATTTCGATTTCAAGAGTGAGAATAATAATAATAATAAACAGCGCAATTACAATAGGGTCCTCGTAGGACGTTGCCTACTCGGGCCCTAACTAGGACTGCAAGCAGTCATATACGGGCCCTCGTTCCGCGCAACCGCCTACCCAGGCCAGTGGGTGCCCTTGTGACCACATGTGGGCATGTGCATGCAGGGGCAACCACTCATCACACAGTTAAAATTTTAAACAAATCACACAATGCATCAAGGAGTAATGACATGTTGATTGTTCATCCACTAGGGGGCGCTCAGTGTACAAACAGAGGGGCTGGGTGTGTTCACGGGCCAACCGTCATCATACATGTGAAGTTTCAAGTCAATCAGGCAAAGCATGAAGGAGTTATCATGACTTGATGTTCCATGAAAAAGGGTCAAAATGGCGGCACCATAGCGGCCACACCCTTCAACATAGAGAAAGCTTTCGATAACTTTTGGTCAGTATCATCTTTGGATGCTGTCATAGAAATTTGAAATGCACTGGACAAAATCCCTAGGAGTTCGTTCAAATACAACATGTGGAAGTCATTTCCAAATGAGAAGAAAATTCAAAATGGCCGACTTCCTGTTTGGAGTAGACTCATGGTTAAGAGACTTTTTTGTACGTCTATTCAAGTCACACATGTGTACCAATTTTCATCTCCCTACTCCAAAAAAACCCCCATGGGGAGGGGTTTTTGAAATTTTAAAGGGGGCGCTATTGAGGCACTTTGCCCCGCCCATGGGCGAGGCCCCTATGAATTGTAGGAGGTTGTCATGCTTGACCTGTGTATCAATTTTCATGATGATATGACCAAATTAAAGTCGTCAAAAGGAAGAACGTAATTTCATGGCGAAGGGGCGATATTCGGTACGCCACCACACAGAAGCCGTTACTCGTAAGTTCAAGGCGATCATCGCCTATGTTCACCAACTTGTTCTGCATGTTTTAGAAGTGGAAGGAAGTTCATGGTGTTAAGTATGTGACATCAGGACCTGTTTAAGTATAATGTTCCATGGCGAAGGGTCAAAATGGCGGCGCCATAGCGGCCACACCCTTCGACATAAAGAAAAGCTTTCGATAACTTTTGGTCAGTATCGTCTGTGGGTGATGTGGAAGAAATTTGAAGTACATTGGACAAAATTCCTAGGAGGAGTTCGTTCAAATACAACATGTGGAAATCATGCCAAAATGAGAAGAAAATTCCAAATGGCTGACTTCCTGTTTGGAGTAGACCCATGGTCAGTGGTGTCAAAAGTACACACATTTGTTACTTAAGTAGAAGTATAGATACTGCAGTTTAAAAACACTCTGGTAAAAGTTGAAGTATCAACTTGACCTCTTTACTCACGTAAAAGTGAAAAAGTATGTGCTCCAAAACCTACTTAAAGTATAAAAGTATAAAGTAACCTTTAAAAAAAAAAGTAGATGCCACTATATGAATTGAAAGCTTAATTTAAAAACTGATTTGTTCTACATGTGGCCCAAGACCCAAAACCCAAAATTACCCCCCAACACCACCTGCACGAAAATGTTTCAATTCTAGAAGCTCTGAAATGCAATCTGGGACTATTCCAGACAATAAACTGCAGTGAGTGCAGCATCCATTTAGTGGAAAAAAAAACCCACAACTTTCCTTATTCAAATTCATTCCAGTAGTATTCTGCTCTTACTAGGATGCAGCAGTTTTCTAGTTTGGCAGATAGTTCTGGAGGAAATCACTGAAGAAATTAACACATTGAAAATATGGTTTGACTGAAACAAACTGTCATTAAATAAGACAGGGATGAAGTGAAGGTGTAAGAGTCACTAGGTGTTCACAGGAAACATTTATTTATGTATGTATGTATGTATTTATGTATGATCATTGTTAGTTGCTTTTATATTTTTTCCTGTTGTGTTTCTATTCAGGTTCTTTTTCCCTCTTTCTCTAAAATTGTATATAATAATCATTAGATTATTAATATATAAACAAAAATAAATTTAAGAAATATTACAATTTGAAAACAAATGCACCCGAACGTGATGAGAGCTGCAATTGCTTAATGCTAACTTTTAACATTGAAAATGCCATAGACATGCTAACGCGTTAGCGTCGCTCCCGTTTTTAAGTTATAAAATACATCTATCAACTGTTTCAGAAGACCATAACAGGTCGGTTTAACATAGAAAAGGTAAATAATACTCACAGAAGTATGCTCTTTAGGGTTTTAGCGGGGGAAAATTAAGCGAAAGAAAGAAAGAATAAACGAAGCAATAGGTCGAAGCATTGCTTCAATCTGCGAACCACTGCTTCGATTGGTTCACGGTTCAAAGCAAAGCCGCGCTGCAGAAAGGTTGATTACAGGCGCACATGACGTGAAATATATATATATATATAAACATTAAACTGAAGCCAAGAGTAACGAGGCAGTTTATTTTAAAAATGTAAGGAATAGAAAGTACAGATACTTGAGTGAAAATGTAATGAGCAGAAGTCAGAAGTAGGCAGAAAAATAAGTAATGAAGTGTAGATACCTAAAAAGTGTACTTAAGTAGAGTAACGAAGTATTTTTACTTCGTTACTTGACACCTCTGCCCATGGTGCAAGAGACTTTTTTGTACGTCTATGCAAGTCACACGTGTACCAATTTTCATCTCCCTACTCCAAAAAAACCCCTATGGGGAGGGGTTTTTGAAAGTTTCAAGGGGGCGCTATTGAGGCATTTTGCCCCGCCCATGGGCGACGCCCCTATGAATTGTAAGAGGTTGTCGTGCTCGACCTGTGTATCAATTTTCATGATGATGTGACAAAATTAAAGCCGTCAAAAGGAAGAACGTAATTTCATGGCGAATGGTTAATATTCGGCACGCCGCCACACGGACGCCGTTACTCGTAACTTCACGGCGTTCATCGCCTACGTTCACCAATTTGTTCTGCATGTTTTAGAAGTGGAATGAAGTTGATTGGATTACATATGTGACATCAGGACCTCTTAAAGTAAAAATAGGACCTTTCCCACCACCACCGGGGGGCGCTATGGCGGAGGTGGGAACTTAAGATATGTAGACGTTCAGGGCGGAGCCCTCATCATGTCCAGCAAGTTTGAAGGATCTACGATGAAGTATGTGGGCGTGACAGCCGTTCGAAGTGAAATGGCGTGCTCCGAAAAGCTTGCCAAAGTTTGACGACCCCTAGCAGCCACGCCTTTTGACTTAATTAGAATCTTTCGATAACTTTTGATCACCATTGTGTTGTGATGATTTTGACCAAATTTGAAGATGATCGGATGAAATCCCTAGGACGAGTTTGTTCAAATGTAAGTAGTGGAAATGGCCAAAAATGGCAAAAATTTGCTCAAAATCGAAACTTAAAATCAAAATGGCCAACTTCCTGTCTATATTTCACCATGACAGTAAGAGACTTTTTCATGCGTCCTGGCATGGTAAATATGTGTATTGAATTTCGTGAGGCTACGACGAAAAAAGCCAAAAGCGGAGGGGTTTTTGAAAATTTCTAGAGGGCGCTATTTCACGATTTTTCTGCGACCATGTGCGATGCCCCCAAAATATCGAAGTGATGATGTTGACCAAATTTGAAGACGATCGGATGAAATCCCTAGGACGAGTTTGTTCAAATGTAAGTAGTGGAAATGGCCAAAAACGGCAAAAATTACCTCAAAATCGAAACTTAAAATCAAAATGGCCAACTTCCTGTTGACATTTTACCATGATTGTGACTGAGTTTTTTTGCATCCTTGCATGGTAAATATGTGTACCGAATTTCGCGAGGCTACGGCGAAAAAACCCAAAGCGGAGGGGTTTTTGCAAATTTCTAGGGGCGCTATTTCACTGTGACCTTGTGCGCGACCCACACTATCAAATTTCAGATCTGGCTGGACGTCTTTGCCACGTTTGGCGAGTTTTTGAGCATGGCAAGAGGCCGAAATTTCAAAAGTGAGAATAACAATAATAAATAAATAATAATAATAATAATAAACAGCGCAATTACAATAGGGTCCTCGTAGGACTTTTTCCTACTCGGGCCCTAATAACTAGGACTGCAAGCAGTCATATACGTGCCCCCGTTCCCCGCGACCGCCTCCCCAGGCCAGTGCGGGCCCTTGTGACCACATGTGGGCATGTGGGTACAGAGGCAACCACTCATCCCACAGTTCAAATTTCAAGCAAATCACATAATGTGTGAAGGAGTTATGACATGTTGATGGCTCATCCACTAGGGGGCGCTAAGTGCACAAACAGAGGGGCTAGGTGTGTTGAGGGACCAACCGTCATCATCCATGTGAAGTTTCAAGTCAATTAGGCAAAGCATGAAGGAGTTATCATGACTTGATGTTCCATGGCAAAGGGTCAAAATGGCGGCGCCATAGTGGCCACACCCTTCGACATAGAAAAAAGCTTTTGTTAACTTTTGATCAGTATCATCTCTGGATGATCTGAAAGAAATCTGAAGTGCATTGGGCAAAATCCCCACGAAGCGTTCGTTCAAATACAATGTGTGAAAATCACGACAAAATGACGTGTTGCAGTAATCTGAAGTTTGACCTAATTTAAGTGACCTTTGACCTCAAGCAAAACCCTGAAGGTCAAGTTCAATTGCTAATTCCAGGTTATGGCTTATGGGCAAGGTCTATCAATATGTTCATACAAAATTTGGAGGCAAAATTACAAAAACTGCAACCAGGAAAGTTGTATTGTTGAATTTTGTGTTTTACCTTGCTGTGACCTTGACAGTTGATCTTGGCCTTGATCCTTTTGTGTGCTGAAAGGTACCTTCGTAGGGTTGCTATGTTAAGTTGCAAGATTCTGTGATTTAAACTGTGTGCTGCAGAGCGAGTTACCCTTGAATTTGATCATTTTTGGGTATATATATTTTTTAAGTTAACGGTTTTATATGATGAAATCAACTGAACACGGAAACAAATCCATATACAAATGCTGGTTTTGCAGCACTGAATTGCACTTTAGTACATGCACAGTAACTGCACCACACTTAAAAAAAAATTCAGCGATTGTAAACACATTTTAATTGCATGAATAGAATTACTGGACAATGCACCTGAGCACTGGATGTTCAGTCGGTGAGCGGTATGAGTGTTGCGGGCTTTGGGGCTCCCTGTGCTTCTTCCGCGCTCTGGACCCAGGAAGATTAGTCCATTTAATATTAATTTCATGTTTTTTTGTCTTGCAGTGTTCTTCCAAGGTTTTATGGATGAAATCCGAACATCGCGAGCAGTGGGCTTTACCAGGGAGCTCAACTTTGCGGATAAATTCAGAGTCTTGTCTTTGTCCACGTCCCACTCCAAATATGTCCACTTAAATCTTTTTTTTTTTTTTTTTAACACCACTATCAATGTCTTTAACGCGGCCTTCGTCCTCTCTGAAGGTTCAGGCATGTTAAGGACGCAGTTCGACAGACCAAACTTGCAGAGACTCAAAATGTCCACATGCGGGTACTTTCAGTGATATTAGATTTACAGAGATGCTTATTGGCTGAAAGTTTGCTGTTGTAGCCAAAGTAACCAATGACATTACTCATTTAGCTTGCAGTTTCAGCAGCGCTATTATGCTTCTCATGCATATGAGGAAAGATTTAACTTGCACAGATGACCCGCACTGCATCAACCACCCAAAATTTTTCTCACTGTATTTACACTGATGGCAGAAATGGCAGAGAAACCCAGAAAAACTGAAATCTGTGGATCTGTTTAAAATTTTCATCCCTGGAATCCTTTGTATAGGCTTTGAACTAAGACTACTTCACAAATTCTCACCAAATTTGCACCACAGACAGAATGAATGAAATGATTTGGCACACAGACTCAACACTAACAAAAAAACCTGATAAAACAATTCAACAGACAAATAGACTCCACTGAATTTTGGAGGTGATCCGGATTGGTGAACCCGGTAGCTCAGCTAGTCGATATACAGGGTGAACACAAAAACACTCCTTGGTCTCTTGGTCTGAATAATTTTACAATTTTGGTATCTACAGTTGCAGAAACTCAAGTTTTTTCTCCCCTCTTTTGCAGATTCTTCTTCAAAATTGTAAAATTATTCAGGTAACTTTTGATATTATAAATATTTGAGACCAAGGAGTGTTTTTGTGATTACCCTGTACATATAAAAACAATGGTTATGTGTATGTGGCACAGTATGTGTTTGAAGTGAACTGCCATAGTAATTAAGCAATAGACACCAAACTTGGCATAGTGACTGGGGGCACCAAGGGAGAGGTCACTGGGGCCCTTAGGTTGGAAGCACACATGTTCTAACACACACACACACACACATACCCTTGCATATTAGATCACAACCTGCTCACTGGAGCCCTTATTTTCACAGTTCACATGGTACTCAGGTCAGGTAGCAAGCACCACACACTGAATTGCTAAATTTATGATGCCATGAAAGAAAAAATAAGCTCAGTAATCTGTCTTTCAAAGTTGATCCATTATTTTGGGGTGCCAAATATTCTAAATACCAAATTTGAGCTTTCTGTTTCCATTCAGATCTGATATATTACTTTCTGAATATGCAAATACAGGTTCAAAATTTGTTCACGCCATGTTATGGTACCCTACTTTGCAATTTTTTTTCACTATGAAGGCATTTGAGGTAGATAAAAACTTTTTGACATGAAGCTGGTATATCAATATGCTCTCTACAAAAAAAATTATGAAGTGGCTGAGCACTTATCCACATAGTCAAATCATAAAGAGACTGGAGGCCTATTTTTGACATTCTACATTCATGTTCGATTTTCAAGAGTCAATAATTCAAAAACCCTTCAAGTTATGACCACAATGTTTTACACACAACTAGTACACCAGATATGAGTATTCTATAACATGAAGATTATCCACTGAATCCCGTCTTTAGTGCAGCTCTTTGTCCATTCTTGCAAAAAATTACAAAATTTCAAACTGCCATTTTTGTGATGCTACAGGATGAAAAATTAGCTCTGTATCCCATTTTTTAAATTTACTGATGCATCTGGGGTGCCCAAATAGGGTATATTCCAAATTTGAGCTTTATATCTACATTTTTAGCTGAGACAATGCCTTCTGAAAATGGGGGGGAATCAAAATGCGTTCACGAGTGTAAAACAGGATTGTGGGTACCCTGGTTAAAATAATGATATCAAAAAAAAACTACTTGGAATTAAGCAGAAACATTTTGCATGTGTTCATCACACATATGTGGGTACTTGTAAAAAAGAAAAAAAAAAAGAAAAGAAAAAATCATGAGAATCAGGAAGTTTTTGGAAAATCTGATTTAACACAGAATGACCCTACATACATATAAACACACATACATATATATATACATACACACGGTGAGGAAAATATTTGAACATCCTGCAGTTTTGCAAGTTCTCCCACTTAGAAATCATGGAGGTGTCAGAAATTTTCATCTTAGGTGCATATCCACTGTGAGAGACAAAATCTAAAATCCGGAAATCACAATGTATGATTTTTAATAATTTATTTGTATGTTGCTGCTGCAAATAAGTATTTGAACACCTGTGAAAATCAATGTTAATATTTGGTACAGTAGCCTTTGTTTGCAATTACAGAGGTCAAACGTTTCCTGTAGTTTTTCACCAGGTTTGCACACACTGCAGCAGGGATTTTGGTCCACTCCTCCATACAAATCTTTTCTGGATATTTCAGGTTTGGAGTTTCAGCTCCCTCCAAAGATTTTCTATTGAGTTCAGGTCTGGAGACTGGCCAGGCCACTCCAGGACCTTGAAATGCTTCTTATGGAGCCCCACCTTAGTTGCCCTGGCTGTGTGTTTGGGGTCATTGTCATGCTGGAAGACCCAGCCATGACCCATCTTCAATGCTCTTAATGAGGGAAGAAGGTTGTTTGCCAAAATCTCGCAATACATGACCCCATCCATCCTCCCTTCAATACAGTGCAGTTGTCCTGTCCCCTTTGCAGAAGAGCACCCCCAGAGTATGATGTTTCCACCCCCATGCTTCACGGTTGGGACGGTTTTCTTGGGGTTGTTCTCATCCTCTAAACATGGAAAGTGGAGTTGATTCCAAAAAGCTCTATTCTGGTCTCATCTGACCACATGACCTTCACCCATGCCTCCTCTGGATCATCCAGATGGTCAATGGTGAACTTCAAATGGGCCTGGACATGTGCTGGCTTGAGCAGGGGGACCTTGCTGCCCTGCAGGATTTTAAACCATGACAGCATCATGTGTTACTAATGTAGTCTTTGTGACTGTGGTCCCAGCTCTCTTCTGGCCATTGACCAGGTCCTCCTGTGTAGTTCTGAGCTTTCTCAGAATCATCCTTACCCCACAAAGTGAGATCTTGCATGGAATCCCAGACCGAGGGAGATTGACAGTCATCATCTTGTGTTTCTTCCACTTTATAATAAATAATCATACAGCTCTTTGGTCTTGGCTACAGTGGACAGGTTGGAGTGTGACTGATTGTGTGAACAGGTGTCTTTTATACAGGTAACAAGTTCAAACAGGTGCAATTAATACAGGTAAAGAGTGCAGAACAAGAGGGCTTCTTAAAGAAAAATGAACATTGTTTTTTTTAGATTATGTCTCTCACAGTGGACATGCATCCAAGATGAAAATTTCAGATCCCTCCATGATTTCTAAGTGGGAGAACTTGCAAAACCGCAGGGTTTTCAAATACTTACTTTCCTCACTGTATATATATGGCTGCATGTGCATGCACTATGCGCAGCCACAGCAATCAACACCAAACTTGCTATGGTGATTGGGGGCACCAAGGGGGAGGTCACTGCAGCCCTTACATTGAAAGTGTATGCACGCGCGCGCGCACACTCAGCCTTATATATTATTTTAGCCTTATTATTATTCTTTATATACAATTTATTTCATTTATATAGCACCTAATCACAACAAAGTTGCCTTACGGCGCTTCACACAAGTAAGGTCACAACCTGTTCCGCTATGCACAGCCTCAGTTAGCAATCAACACCAAACTTGCTATGGTGACTGAAGGCACTGGTATTTGCTTACTGCCTTTTGCTGACTAAATAATACACCAGTATGTGTATTTGCATATGGCGATCATATCAGCAGTTCTATTATAATGTTGGGTCCTACCCACACATACACCTTTTCATTTGCAGAGTATAAAAAGACTGCGAAGCAGTCTTACCTTCATTTGAGGGCTGCGTGGTTAAAGCTCTCTGAAAAAGGGCGCAAATTCAGAACATTAACTACTTATTCAGTAAACTTGGACATCATATTTTCAGTAGTAATAACAGATAAATAAGAAACAAAAAATTACCTCTTCCTCCCAGTTGTCCATGACTACCTGCAAAGGTGAGGACAAATTCAGACGTGCAGTGCTCTCATCTGCTTTAATAGAACCAGATATAAAAGTGAAATGGTTGCCATTCATCACAATAATGTAGCATTCCCACTCCTTGTGATAGCTGTGGGTACATGTAAACACTGGTCATGAAAATTTGGTGCTACAACAAAAACAAATAACTCCCCAAAAACAAAATTGCTTTATTTCTTATTTACAGACCGCAAACAGAATTTGGACATTGGGCCACAAGGAACTCCAGAAGTTGTAACATAACTGTTTCAAGACTATTTGTGGCTTTGTGGTTGGTACTGTTGCCTCACAGTGAGAAGGTCATGGAATTCCTTCCCACCTGTGTTGTGTGGGCCGCTGAAGAGGAGGTACTGCTGGCCCACCATCACCAGAGGGCGCCCTGCCTGGAGTGCGGGCTCCAGGCACCAGAGGGCGCCGCCGCCTCACGGGAGCAGCCTCGGTGACAGCTGTCACCCATCACCTGAGACAGCTGACGGCAATCATCAGTGGGGTATATCAGCAGGACGGCATCTCCACCTCATTGCCGAGATATCGTTTCTACCAGAGAGGTAACATATCAAAGCCTACTGAGTACACAGTTTTGACTGAGCTAGTTATTGGTTTACTGTTCCAACGAGAGGTGGAGGTACCTTTCCTGCCGTTCGGAGTTCTGGGTGCAAACGCGCCCCCATCTAACTGTTCTTTTCCCCTCGCCAGCAGTACCAGGTCCGACACGCGGAGGCAGTGGCCACCTGGGAGTTCGGGACTTGGCGGCTCCAGTATTCCCGGGGTCCTGTGGCGGAGGAAGCCGTGTGGTTCCGGTCTTACCTTGGAGAGGCGTCTCCTATCTTCGAGCCTGCCCACACGACACCTTTGTGTATTGACTTTTGTCCATTTCTGTAATTGGTTGTATTCGTTGTGCACATTCACAACAGTAAAGCGTTGTTATTTTGACTTACTCCATTGTCCGTTCATTTGCGCCCCCTGTTGTGGGTCCGTGTTCCTACACTTTCCCAACAACCTGGGGCTTTTCTGTGTGGAGTTTGCATGTTCTCCTCGTGTTTGTGTGGGTTTGCTCCGGGTGCTCCAGCTTCCTCCCACTTCCAAAGACATGCAAGTTAACCCTCCTATTCTCTTCAAATTTTACTAACACCTTTTACCCTTAGGGTCAATTTGACCCCAGAGACATGTGCCTCCAAAAATGATTTACAGAAAATTGTTTACCAAGTTTTTGTGCCAAGCACTTTATCTGTTGAATATGTAAATAACCCTTTATAATGAAAGCATGAGCCGTTCTCTAGCGCCACCATCAGGCCAAACTTTTCAAGTAGAAATAATTTATCTTGAAATGTTTTCATCCAAATCTTCTAAAATTTACTGACAGCATTAATGATGTTAATGAGTATGAACCCTATTGGTTTTGGTGATGGTTAAGACCTTTCCTGCAGCTCCACCATCAGGTCAAAATTTCAGTTTTAGAGTCAGTATCTTGAAAATCTTTCATCCGAATCTTTTCTAATTTGGGGTGCACATTCATGACTCTCACAGAATGAACCATACTGATTGATGTTGGTACCCCCACCTTCCTCTCATAAACAAATTTACTTATTTTATTTCCTTTTTAATAACATATTTGTGGTTAACTATAAAGCCTCAGTCCCCCTCCATTGTTATCTGGGCTTGGGACCGGCAGAGTTAGAGTTTTTTTTCCTTTTTGCTTTTTTGGTGGGTGTGAGGGGGTTTACATGTCAGAAAATTCACTCATTTGTAAAACAGAAAATCATAACGAGTCAGACAGTCAGAACTTCAAGCTTCTAGTCTGCACTACTTGACACAGGATGTGCAGGCAGTGTGCGCATGCTCCTTGCAGACATATTTCTTGCACAGCGGGAAGGTCATGCTGGTCTTCGAATCATTTCGGATAGGACAAACCTGATATCTGCCGCGTTTCTTGCCTGCGGTTTATGTCATTGAAGGAGTTGGGGTGTTTGCTCTGACTGTATGTCCTTCACAATAGCTGCAGCAGCTGCTGATGCTCTTGGAAGGCACGGTCTTCTCTCAGTCTGAGGTTTCACCAGTGTATTTCCATCCTGCTCCAGGAAAATCCTCCTTCAACTCAGTTTTCCCCTGTTCCATTCCTTGTTTATTTCATACCATATCACAAACACATTGTATGCACTCACATCAATGATGTGGAAGAAGATCAAAGGGGCCAACGGGCAGTCATGCGTCGACAACTGTATGTAGCTGTGACCTTGTCCAGACTGTCCACCCCTCCCTTTGTCTCATTGTAATCCAGCACCATTTGTGTTTTTTTTTTTTTGCCTTCTTTGTTGTTCAGGGCAGCATCTTTGTGTATGGTGCTGAGCAGGGCATGTTTCCCTTTCTTGCTTTGTCAGTGAAGGCAAACACTGAAGATGCACAGAAATTTTTTACTGGCAAAAATCAATGCCAGCAATTACCTAAAATGTGGCGTAGTGGGGGCACACACTTTTTTATGAACACATTATACAGTATACAAATCTATTCTAAATAGCCTCTAAGGAGAGAGAGAGAGAGAGAGAGACAAAGCATAAAAAGAATGCAAAACCTGAACATAAAGGTACATACATTAAAAAGTTTAAAAACAACATTTGATGGACATAACATTTGCGCTCCTCTTCAAAAACGAGACACTGTACCTTTAAGCCAGTAAAACAGGCAGTTTTTCTGTCATGTAGACAGTTTAGTTTTTTCTTTTTAACATTTCTGAGTGGGATTGCATACTTTTAAAAATATATATAACCCCTAATTGTCTTGTTTGAACAAGAGCTAAACCTGGACTGATTTGATGTCAAATCAGAATCAGATTTATTGCATAGTTCTCACATAAAAGTAATTTGATCTAATGACATTGGTGCATAAACAACAATAATAAAAAGAAAATAAAAAAAATACTTCTGTAAGAAGCAAAGAAGTAAATTTGCTCTTTTAAAGATGAATAGTACTTTCTGAATCACTTTTTTAGACTTTACTGTTTCACTGAGGTTGTGTGGTGAAGATGATCGTTGATTAAAATTGCTTTGCTGCTTTTTTACACAGTGTAGCGTCTGCTGTTCACACTTTGTTCACTCTATCAATCTGTCTCTCACTCTGTGTGTGTGTGCGCGTGTGAGGAAACAAGAGACTCGTCACTTTCACACTGTGGCTTATTTGAGCAAACTTTGGAAACATGAAGGCTTTCATCTGTAAAATAAAGCCTTAATGTGTCATTAGCTACACAGGCAGGAGCAATTTTTTTATTGGAAGACTGACAGTTTTTGTTCTTTCACTGAGAGACTCTGAGCTACAGCACTGTGGCTCTGCTTGGCTCGGCTCTGCTGATGTGGGAGGAACGAGCAGGCAGCAGTCCGTTCAGCATAAACAGCCTGGCTGCATTAAAAAAATCTGAGAGCACGGTGCAGTATAACGGCGCTGTCATAACAGCAAATTGGGGCAACGCCGTTGTTCCATTGTCTGGGGAGAACCTGGAGTATAAAGCCCTTTGAAACAAAGAAAACTCACTTCAAACTGTCAAGTAAAAATTCTTTGTCTTCGGGAGTATTCTGATCGGTTCTATTCCGGTAAATGCACCAAAAGGGTGCTGTGTCGTTGGCTGTACAGTCAATAAAATACAAAATGAGGGCCTAAAGCAATTGACAAAAGCAAGTGCACACTGAGAAACTCAAAACTGGTTTATTCACATTTAACCGGTAAAATGTTCTCACTCGTAAAACAAACTAGGCCTGCAATTAATGATTATTCGGTCGATTATTTTTTCGATTAATCATTTTTTGTTTTTAACATGCGAGTTTTGCCATTATTTCTTTAAGAGTTATTATTAAAAGGCCTTTATTACATAACATCAACATTTGACCTTGTAACTTTATGTTATATTCTCGTCAAAAACATACCTGGAGTAGCGTTTTGTTTTATTTTGCACATACATACATCAACACACCACAAAGAGATCATCAGGTTTCACCCAATTATGAGCATTTTTAGATGCCTACAGAAACTATCTCAACCACTGACAATATATTACAGCAAGAGTCCATGAAAGTATTTTAAAGACCTGACTAAAGTGTAATATGTGATCTTTAATAAGATATTTTCATGAAAGACAAATGTGCAGTTTACTGCATGTTATTTCTTTCTTGTGTAAAGATTTATTAGATGTGAATTGACCGAAACAAATTGTCATTAATCTTAAATAAAACAGCTGATTAAGTTCACAGGAAACAATTATTTATTTCTATATTTATTTATTTATTTATTTTCATTGTTAGTTGGTTTTATCTTTTCTGTTTTGTTTCATCAGGTTATTTTTGTCTGTTTCTTGAAAATTGTATTGCAGCATTATAAGTTATTACTACTATTAATACATAAATAAAAAATTACAGTTTGTAATACATTTGAATCTTAAGACAATGAACGCTGAGCTATTAATTCTTATACAGAAAACAAATGCACACAAACGTGCTGAGATGCGAACAGGTTAATGCTAACTTTATGATTGAAAACGCCATAGACATACTAACGTGTTAGCATCGGTCCCGTTTTTAGGTTCTAAAATACAACTATCAACTGTTTCAGAAGACCATAACAGGTCAGTTTAACATAAAAAAGGTAAATATTACTCACAGATATATGCTCATTAGGCTTTTAGCGGGGAAAATTAAGAATAAAGCGAAATAAAACAAAGAACCAACGAAACAGCAGATGGAAGCACTGCTTCATTGGTTCAAAGCAAAGCCACACCCTGCTCGACTTGGGGAAGATCTGCCAATTTTCCCACGAAGACCAGGGAGAAGGACCATGGCTCATGGCAAGCAGTAAACAGAGCAGAGAGGAGTGAAAATTCACATGGTCCCTTCCTCCGCAGTACGGCGCCATCCATGCTGACATTGCTGCTGCTTTGATTAGCGCGGAATGGATGTTGCTTTGACAGTGAGTATCATATTTCAGCCCCAAAACACGCATGACACCACGTGCGTGCACGTATGTGTGGTTAAATTTTCCAAATGACGGAAATCCGTCGTGGTGACTGAGAACTTTAACCCTATGGGGTACGAGGTCATTTTTTGGATAGTTCACTCACCTGGCATAAATGTTTTATTATTGCTGTTAACAGTTCTCCCCGCATCCCACAATCAAGTTTTATGTCTTTTTTTAGGACAACCTGTACTTTCAGAATATGTATGCTATAGTAGTGTTTTATATGTTGTGTGCTGGGGTGTTTGGTTGGCTTGGTTTTTTTCTGTTTCTCCCACCAGGTGGTATGCATTCAGGACTGAGTGGCTGAGTATTAGGACCTCACCCTGAACACCTGAGGCTTGTTTTCACGTGCAGGTCATCAGGGCTCACAGCTGTGGTGTATTCTGTCTTGATCAGAGATTGCTGCACTTTAACCTTGACTGCACAGTGTGTGATTGCCAGAGACTCGACCTTGTGAGCAGACGTGTGAGATCGACGTCAGGAGAACAATCTCACCATTACGGACGCAGAGACCGCTCCAGGTTTGACGCCACAGTCTGTGAAGGAGGATTGGGTGAGGTCTCACACTCTTCAGCACACTTCCTGAGGTAATTTGGTTTTGGTGACTTTTATGAAGTAATGACAGTGGATTTGGTGTCTCTCACACCTTGTGTTATTGAGCTGTCACGTTATGTTAATTGTCTAATCAGCTTCTGCTGCAGTGGAGATTTGAACTGAGTTGTTCCGTGCCTGCAGGGTGAGAAGCTGATATATATTTAAGCCAGGAAGTGTTTGCTGATTGTGTGCACCTTTTGAGCTGTGTCTCTCTGGGTGGAGAGTGTTGGACTCACCTCATGTTTTCTTTCTTCACAGACTCGGTTTGTCGCGGCCGCCTGGGGGGTGCCGGCGGGGTCCCTGGGTCCGAACTGCTGTGGCTCCGGCCCGTTTGCGCTGCTGAGAGCGCGCCGTGTTTTCACCTCACCAGACCGGACATTTTTGGTTGTTTATCACTGCACTCATTATGTTTATTAAATTCTGTTATCTTTTGAACCGTGCTCTGCTTATTTCGTGCTGGGTCCTGTCAAACACTGGGTCGGTGCTCCGACCGCGTCCGACACATAACATAAGTGTAATAAAGGTTTGCAATCAGAAATAAGAAAGGAAAACGTAAAGCAGAAAATAATTTTCCACACACATTTATTCAAAACACACAGCAAACTATAATAAACAACTGTTTTGACACTTTATAAAGGTAATTTGAGGTCTTGTGTGAAAGACTGTACAACAAGAAGGGTCAAACAATAAACAAATGCACATTTTGAACAATATATACAAAATAGTCTATACGTTTTGTTTGTCTTCATCTCAAAGCAATTTCTGTCTGCTATTACACAAAGGTCACATTCCAAACTTCTACTATGAAGTTGACTGTGTTTGTTCTCTCCTGCTCTGAAAGCAGCTTTCACACTTCAAAGCCCATTCACACTCTGAGGAGCGGCCCCTCCCCCTCGCTCCATTGATATGGGAAACAGTGCTTTATGCTGGAGTGAGAGAGCTTGCCACAGGCTTACCCAATAAAATTCACAGGCAAACTAGTGGAGCAATCCTGATACACACTCTGTTTGAGCACTTGAGATTGTCATCACAGGCCCTCCGTCTGCTCACTTTCATTGATCACTGTGCGTAATGGCGCACAGTGCATTGGAGCCAGCAGCCAGGGGGCTATTCAAACAGGCCAACTAGTAACACATCACTCCTAAAAACTCTTTGGTTTATCATGTGAGGTAAATCTGCCCTACGATTGGATTTTGGAAAACCATGTGACGGTGAACCAATTCCGATTGGATACTCACACTGCGCACTTCATCACACAGCTTCTATGAGGAGTACAAAGATGGTGGATGGCTGGCTCGAAAGTCCGAGTTAACTTGTCAGCAAAAAAAAAAGTTATTATCTAATATCATTAAAAAGTTATTTATAATTTAGTAAAATGTGGTCTCAGCCGTCGTATACGACGGTGTCGGCCCCGGAGGGTTAGCCCATGGTTTAAATAAAACAGGGATGAAGTGGAGGTGTAAGATTCACTAGGTGTTCACAGGAAACATTTATTTATTTATATTCATTGTTAGTTGGTTTTGTCTTTTCTGTTGTGTTTTGTTTCACCAGGTTCTTTTAGTCTCTTTCTCTAAAATTGTATTGTGGCATTATTAGTTATGAGTTATTATTACTATTATTGTTGTTGCTGCTATAATACATGAATAAAATTAATTTTAAAAAATTACAATTTGATTCTTTTATGACAACGCTGAGCCATTATTTATTATTCAGAAAAGAAATGCACACAAATGTGCTGAGATGCGAACAGCTTAAAACTAACTTTAACACCGAAAACGCCATAGATGTTGTGTGGGCCGCTGAAGAGGAGGTACTGCTGGCCCACCACCACCAGAGGGCGCCCTGCCTGGAGTGCGGGCTCCAGGCACCAGAGGGCGCTGCCGCCTCACAGGAGCAGCCGGGGTGACAGCTGTCACTTATCACCGACGACAGCTGTCATCAATCATCTGCTCTTCAGTGGTATATCAGCAAGACGGCATCTCCACCTCATTGCCGAGATATCGCTCTACGAAGAGGTAAATTCTCAGCTGACTGTATTGTGGAATAACTGTTGCTTGTGTGACTTGGACAGCATTTACTCTGTTCCTTTTTTTGACGAGAGGTGGAGGTGATTTCCCACCATACGTGTTGCTGGGTGCACACGCACCCACTTCTAACTGTGTTTGCTCCTCGCCAGCAGTACCAGATCCGACACGCGTAGGCAGTGGCCACCTGGGAGTTCGGGACTTGGCGGCTCCAGTATTCCCGGGGTTCGGTGGCGGTGGAAATCGTGTGGTTCCGGTTCGACTTGGACTGACGTCTCCTATCTTCGAGCCCGCCCACATAACACTGTGTATATTGGAGTTCATATTGTAATCTGTCGTTGTTGTTGTGCAATTTCACAACAGTAAAGTGTTGTATTTGGCCTTATCCATTGTCCGTTCATTTGTGCCCCCTGTTGTGGGTCCGTGCTCTTCCACTTTCACAACAATAGACATACTAACGTGTTAGCATCAGTCCCGTTTTTAAGTTATAAAATACATTTATCAACTGATGATGTCGGTGGATCCAATCATTTCTTAACGATACCCAAAATGAACCAGTTCCCGATACTCATCCCTAACTGTGAGTAGGGTTGGGTATCAAGAACCGGTTCTTTTCGAGTATCATTAAGAAATGATTCGATCCACCGATATCAATAGCCTTTTTGCTTAACGATTCCCTTATCGGTCCTTCAGAGTTGATTTTGAGGGTGTTTGATGGGAAAAATGATCATCCCTCTACGTTGATTACAGACCCTGCAGCGGCTCCGTAATCAACCGTTTCTGCAGCACTACATCACTTTAAAGCGTGAACCAATGAAACAATGTTTCGATCCACTAGCTTGTTGGTTCATTGATTCTCTGTTCTTCAGAAATGGCAAGTCCGCTTCTTAACTCCTCAAAGCCATTCAAATATCGTGAATCACTTTTGTGTGGATTAAAGTCATGAACTGGGACTCCTGTCTTGTTGCAGTCAAGAAACAAGAATCGTCCTCCGTTCCGTTGGCACAGCTTCAAAAGCTGTGCAGCTCTGTGCAGAGACAGAATCCGGTCGGAATGAATAACTTCAAAACGAATTGCCGCTTTAAATAAAATGACACCTCTTACAAACGTAATACAGACAATAAAAATGACACCTCTTACAAACGTAATACAGACAATAAATGACAATCGACTAAAACTTTTTTTTTTCCTCCCAAAATGAGACGTCCTCCGTTCTTTATGAATTACAGTGATGTTGCAGCCGGCTGCAAGAGCTCAGCTCAGAACTATGGGGTTACATTTGTCTCATTAATACCTGAAAGGAAATGCTTTTGACAGAAACTACAGATTTTTTTATGTCCAGAGATCAAGGATCCAGCGACCACATGCAGATTTTATTAATTTTTATTTATGCCCAGAGATCAAACACCCAGTGACCAATTTCATATTTATTTACATTAAGACTCAATCAAATGTTGTCCACATAGAAAACCTATAAAGCATACTTTTAGTACACAGAAAATTCACAAGCGGTAATGATAATAGGACTCCATAAAGAATCGGGTTGATAGATAAAATCTTAATACCCTAACTCTATAAATACCCTAACCCTATATATGAGATTTTCAAGATGGCTACCATAGTAGCCACATGTGAAATCTGGGCCTCTATCCATGAAGCAGCCGAAGGCTAAAAATAGCTCTTACTGACATTGCTCTAAAATAAATACATAAATAAATAAATCATAGAATTCCTCAAATTCTTAGAATTTTCCCTTGGAAAGATGAAAGTTGTCAGCAAAGCACCTTATTATGCCTTAAGACAGTTCCTAAGGTGCCAAAGTGGTAAGAGTAGGGAGGAGGACTTTTAAGAAGCCTAAGAGTGTCTTAAGAAGAGGAGACAGTGAAAAAGACAGAGGAAGGACAGATATTCTCCGTGAGTCAGTAACACGCTACCGGCTTGATCTACGTAATTTTTTTTTTTTTTAATTACTGTCTTAATGTATTTATAAATTGTCTAGGCTCTTGTTATAATACAAACACTGTTATTATCATTATAACAATAATCTTTTTGAGCCACTGCAGCCTGCTTTTCAAAAATATCATTCCACAGAGACGGCTCTCAAAAAGTGGTGAATGGTCTTCTGCTTGCAATGGATTCGGACACCACTATGGTTCTGGTGCTGTTAGATTTCAGTGCTCCATTTGATATTGTGGATCATCATATTCCACTTGATAGGCTGAAGAATCATTTTGGGATTACTGCGAGTGCCCTTGCATGGTTGACATCATACCTGACCAGTCGTTCTCACTGTGTTTTCTACAATAACATTACCTCTAACCTTAGTGACATGAAATTTGGGGTTCCACAGGGGTCTGTCTTAGGCCGCCTGCTTTTCTCCCTTTATATAACACCCTTTGGGCACATAATGTGGCATTTTTGGATTACCTTTCACTGCTATGATGATGATTCTCAGTTATACATGCCGATAACTGCTGGCAATCTCATTCACATAAAATCCTTAGAAGATTGCATTGCATCAGTGAAAAGTTGGATGTCTAGCAACTTCCTACTTTTAAACTCTGATAAGACTGAAATGATGGTTCTTGGTCCAGTGAGACATCAGCATCAATTTGACCAGTTAACGTTTAGCCTAGGCTCGTGTGTCATACATCACACTGACAAAGTGAGGAACCTTGGGGTAATTTTTGATCCTACATTGTCCTTTTACCTCCACATTAGAAATATTACGAGGACTGCTTTCTTCCACCTGCGAAATATAGTGAAGATTCCTCCCATCCTGTCTATGGCTGATGTCGAGACCCTGACTCATGCGTTTGTCTCTTCGAGATTGGACTACTGCAATGTTCTATTTTCTGGTTTACCGCAGTCCAACATTAGGGGTCTCCCACTGGTTCAAAATGCTGCTGCCAGACTTTTGACACGAAGCAGAAAGTTTGACCACATTACACCCATTTTGGCATCTTTTCACTGGCTTCCTGTCCCTGTGAGATCAGATTTTAAGGTTCTGCCACTAACCTATAAAACTGTTCACGAACTGGCACCTCCCCACTTAGCTGACCTACTTAAACCCTAAGTACCGGCCCAGGCTCTGCATTCTCAAGGTGCAGGACTACTTTGTGTCCCTAGAGTGAATAAAAAGTCTGCGGGTCACAGAGGTTTCTCTTATCGTGCCCCTGTTCTGTGGAATGATCTCCCTGCGTCAATTAAACAGTCAGATTCAGCAAAGACTTTCAAGTCCAGACTTAAGACGCACCTATTTTCCCTTTCGTATCGCTAGCATATTGGCATAGTATGTTACTATGCTTTTTACTCTTTTAAATTCATTTTATTAGGAAACGGAGTGGGCCTCAACTTTATCTAAATTCTGGGTATTTTAGTAGCTTCGGGCTAGTGGCTGGTGATCACCTTAGTATTTCTTCTGTTTTTCTTGTTGATTAATACTGACAAATTATACTGTATTTGTTGTCTTTCTGATGCCTGATTCTATTTTTTTTCCTCTCTGAGGTATGGCTCCATCCAGAGATGGGAGTGGATGTCTTCTTCTGCAGGCCTCCCATCCTGTGCACCAGCATGGACTCCCAAAATTTCCTGTATATTCATTTTGTCATTTTTGTCGGTAACATGGCGCAAGCAGAGGGTCACCCCATTGAGTCTGGTCTGTGTTCTTGCTCTAGGGGTTGGTAAGGTTAGACCTTACTTGTGTGAAGTGCCTTGAGGCAACTTTGTTTGATTTGGCTATATAAATGAAAATAAATAAAATTGAAATATCATTATTATCAATATTATTATTATTGCTGGAGCAGTGAGTGAGCAGCTGAAGGTCGGCATTTGTGCTGATGGTAGTCCTGCCGTATTTCGGAGGTGAACTGGATTATTACAACCTGTGGCTGCACCGGTGTCCACCATCCAGTCCCGCGGCAGCGTCACAGACACATCTGGGCCCGCTGCTCCTCTGAGGCCGGCTACCCAGCCCCACGGCAGTGTATGAGGACTAATCTTGGCCCAGCAGCTGCATCGGTGGCCAAACATCGGTGGTTTTATTTTGAGGAGTCTGAGTCTCCTTAAAATAAAATCTCTCTGTCTCTCTTTCTCCCAATCAGAGCTGTGACTCTTTAAAATAAACGCGCACTCGCTGCATGTCGGTGCGCTCATCAAACACCCTGATCGATTAGTCTGATCAAAGCTGAAAAGTGCTGTAACTCTAAAATAAACTCGCACTCGCTGCATAAAAAAAATAATAAATAACAATAATAATAATAATAACAATAATAATAATAATGTTAAATGACTGTTTTTGAGCCGCACCACACCATGCAGTAGAGAACAGAGCGCACTTCCACAGAAGCAGAAAACTGCACTCAAACTGGTGCGGCATGGCACACGCGACTGTGTGCACATATTAAAACGCAAACACACGCAGCTGCAAGTATGAACGAACACTGTTAAAGACTGAGTACGCACGTATTTCGGGCTTATTTAAATGAAACAAAGCTGCAATGAGCAGCTCTACGAATACGCCACTGTGAAAGCCCCTTAACGTCTCCTGCCTTCGGAATCTCCCTCCCCCACCTTCTCCGTCCCTCCCTCGCAGTCTGCAGCCAGTTGACTCCGCATGTACGTGCACACACACACACACACACACACACACACACACACACACCTCCGGTAAATTGCGCATTTTAAATGGCTTTGAACAAGACGGCCACTATTTTAATCAGACGTCTTTTCAAAATTTGAACGTCCAAATGACAGCAGGACGGCTCGCTGCCTAAAACTATGAACTGAGAGAAAAACAAAGACTTGAATAAAATAAACGGCTCGTCGACAACTTAATTAGTTGTCGATGGTTTCAATAGTAGACGTAGTTGTGACTAGTCGACTAGTTGTGGCAGCCCTACTCCGGATTAAAAATTAAACCAAGGAACTTTTCTGTTACAGGAATTAGTTCTGATGATGGTGGACACGAGGAAACCACAGAGGAACATGTGACTGCATTTCTTAATAGTAAACATATTGTCATTAATAAGGAAAATATCAAAGCATGTCACACTCTGCCGACGTGTGATAAGACATCTACTCCAGTCGTGTTTTGTAAACAGAAGAGAGAAAATTTAATTACTCAAAGAGGGAAGGAAGCTGAAAGGCACAAATATTTATATAAATGAGCATCTTATCAAGAGTAACGCAGACAACGCCAGGAAAGCTAGGCTACTTAAAAACAGGGCAAAATTCATGCAGTCTGGGTCACAAATTGCAAGGTTTTTATCAAACCAAAGGATGCCCCTGAAAATGCCAGAGGCCTGCTCATCAAGAATTTGAGTCAGTTAGGATGTTTTGAGTGAGGATGTTTCATCCGTTAAGGGACAAATCTTGAGAAATTCTGTGCCATGTTTATGAGTTAGGTTTACACCGTGTAGTTAGCCTTTACTGCATTTTTGGATTGTGGATTACAGTTCTTTTGGGATGGCAACTGAGCCTTCAAAATTTACTCGCCATGTAACTGAGATGATGCATGGTTATGAGAGTCTGGAATTACAACCTTCTCGGTATACTGAGCATCATATACAGGATCTGGATTATGAGATAGATCCAGACAATCATTTCTATTCTTTCATAAATAGTAACTGTCAGTATTATACAGAGGAACAATACAATAACTGCATTACAAGTGATGGGAAATTATCAATAATCCACTTTAATAGTAGGAGACTATACAAAAATTTGAGATTTCAAAGATTATTTAAAACAATTTTGTCAACGTTTTAGTATAACTGCCATAATGGAAACTTGATACAAACTACAAATTGGAGGGTTATGAATTCAATCATCTGAATAGACTAAATAGAGGAGGAGTGGCTTTGTATGTTGACAAAAGGCTTACCTACAAAAATAAAGATCAAATGACAATGGCTGTGGAAAATCTTCTGGAATGCATCACAATCAAAATATATATGGAAAAACGTAAAAATATCACTATTAGCTGCATTTGAGAGCTTCTGCTCTAAAATCGAAGAGTTTCAAAGTTTGGACATAAGTTTTTTTTCACAGATGTGTAATAAGCGAGTATTTTTATTTGTGTGTGGCACACACGTTTCTTGGTCATGCAGATGAAAGGGAAATTATTAATGTATTTAGTACATGTAAAAGTAAAAAGTCAACTGATCATAATTATGTACATATGTCCTAAGTAAAGCAAATAATTACTGAAATGGCAAAACCATTATCAGATATAATGTAATTTTGAAAACATTTATTGCACAGATCTCAAAACTACTGGTACAATTTGCTGGAAGGTACATACGAGATGCAAGCCTAGATTAGATGTTTTGGTGAAATAAACAACAGCCAATATTTTTAAAGTTCAGGCAGGTTTACATTACGGTGTGATTCAAGCCGACTCAGATTTCAAGCCAACTTGGCTCAGAGATGGAACCAACCAAGAAATGAACTTTCAAAAAATTTCTCAACCAAAAACCAAATGGTGACCTTGCCAGGGGTCAAAGTTCCAGACAAAAATACGCAAAAACTGATATTTCATTAAATTTCCATCTTTCAAGTGGTGTAACATTCAGCGCCATCAAGTCCCCAAGCTAGTTTAATTATCAAATGACATAGGGAGGCAAACTCTTTCATCTTATATACATATTTGGTTGGGGGATCAATAGCACTGAATATAGGGGGAGGTCAAAGTCTGGTCATTTTGCCAAATTGGCTGTATTTAATAGCCCATAGCCCTCTGCACCATGAAGACCCCAACCAGATTTCAATGTGATTAACAAATATAAGCCCTACTCTATGTAGCGAGAAGCCTGTCTCCAAATATGCAACCTCCTAAGTTTGCATGAAGCAAAGGTCATAAAATTTCTTTAAAGGAGAACCCAACACAGCTCAAGGTCTGGAATATATCCAGGTGTCAAAAGGAGGTTTTCCTGAGCCTAAAGGCCCTGTCACACTGGCGTATTCATAGAGCTGCTCATTGCATCGTTGTGTTTAATTTAAATACCCCCGAAATACGCGCGTACTCAGCCTTTTTCAGTGTTGGTTCATACAGTAGTGTTCAGAATAATAGTAGTGCTATGTGACTAAAAGGATTAATTCAGGTTTTGAGTATATTTCTTATTGTTACATGGGAAACAAGGTACCAGTAGATTCAGTAGATTCTCACAAATCCAAAAAGACCAAGTATTCATGATATGCACACTCTTAAGGCTATGAAATTGGGCTATTAGTAAAAAAAAAAGTAGAAAAGGGGGTGTTCACAATAATAGTAGCATCTGCTGTTGACTCTACAAACTCAAAACTATTATGTTTAAACTGCTTTTTTTTAGCAATCCTGTGAATCACTAAACTAGTATTTAGTTGTATAACCACAGTTTTTCATGATTTCTTCACATCTGCGAGGCATTCATTTTGTTGGTTTGGAACCAAGATTTTGCTTGTTTGCTAGTGTGCTTGGGGTCATTGTCTTGTTGAAACACCAATTTCAAGGGCATGTCCTCTTCAGCATAAGGCAACATGACCTCTTCAAGTATTCTGACATATCCAAACTGATCCATGATACCTGGTATGCGATATATAGGCCCAACACCATAGTAGGAGAAACATGCCCATATCATCATGCTTGCACCACCATGCTTCACTGTCTTCACTGAGAACTGAGGCTTGAATTCAGAGTTCACTGTCTGCGGCCCTTGGACCCAAAAAGAACTATTTTACTCTCATCAGTCCACAAAATATTCCTCCATTTCTCTTTAGGCCAGTTGATGTGTTCTTTGGCAAATGTAACCTCTTCTGCACATGTCTTATTTAACAGGACTTTGTGGGGGATTCTTGCAAATAAATTAGCTTCACACAGGCGTCTTCTAACTGTCACAGCACTTACAGGTAACTCCAGACTGTCTTTGATCATACTGGAGCTTATCAATGGGTGAGCCTTTGCCATTCCATTTTGATGGTTGTTTTCCATTTTCTTCCATGCGTCTGTTTCTTTTTTGTCCATTTTAAAGCTTTGTAGATCATTGTAGATGAACAGCCTATAAATTTTTGCACCTGCGTATAAGTTTTCCCCTCTCCAATCAACTTTTCAATCAAACTACGCTGTTCTTCTGAACAATGTCTTGAACGTCCCATTTTCCTCAGGCTTTCAAAGAGAGAAGCATGTTCAACAGGTGCTGGTCCTTAAATAGGGGACACCTGATTCAGACCTGTTTGTTCCACAAAACTGATGAACTCCATTACTGAATGCCACACTACTATTATTGTGAACACCCCCTTTTTCTACTTTTTTTTTTCTTTTTTTTTTACTAATAGCCCAATTTCATAGCCTTAAGAGTGTGCATATCATGAATGCTTGGTCTTGTTGGATTTGTGAGAATCTACTGAATCTACTGGTACCTTGTTTCCCATGTAACAATAAGAAATATACTTAAAACCTGGATTAATCTTTGTAGCCTGTTATTTGGCAGTCTGACACGGTGGAGATTTTTAAATCAAGACTGAAGACCCACTTTTTTAGACTGTCTTATTAATTTTTTAATCTGTTTGTCTTTGATTTGTAATTTCTTTTTATTCTACTGTGTTTTATCTTTTAACTGTGCTTTTTTTGCTTTTAATTTTGATTTTAGATTAATTTGTGTTGTGAATTATGTGAAGCGCCTTGGGGCGATTCTGTCGTGATTTGGCGCTGTATAAATTAATAATAAATTGAAATTGTAGTCACATAGCACTACTATTATTCTGAACACTACTGTACTTGCAGTTACGTGTGTTCGCATTTTCATGTGTGCACACAGTCACGTGTGCCATGCTGCTATTAAACCAGTTCAGGGCTATTTTCTGCCTCTGTCGAAGTGCGCTCTGTGTCTACTGCATGGTGCGGCTCAACAACAAAGTCATTTAACATTATTATTTATTTTTTTTGTTGTCTTGGTGGATCTTTTAAGGAGTTCTCTCTCTCCCTCCCCCACTCCCCCTGTCCACCCCTCTCTCTCTCCCCCCCTCTCTCCCCCCTCTCAGTGCCAAGACAATGCAGCTCGGTGCCACAACAGCGCGAAGGGTGCAAAGGACGAAGCAAATCGGACGCCAAAAATGAAACATGTTTAATTTTTATTTGCGTCCTGTGCTCGACGCAGAATTAAGTGGTTTCAGCGCAAGTCAGAGCAACAGGACGGTACTCAGCGTGACTGGGAGCCACACCCTCACAAGACAACGTAACCTGTTCCATTGTTCCCGAAGTATAAATCATGCAGGATTGTTTTTATATCATGTACACAATGCAGTAAAACTACATGCTCAAAAAAAGAGCACAGAAAAAGAATGCTGATGGCAGCAGCTGCTCCTCCTTGCTCCTGCTCCTTTTCATAAAGGAGCAAACACTTTTAAACACTTTTGTGAGAAGACTTTCACAAAAGTGTTTAAATAAAATCCATAAGTCCTGCTCACAGACTGATTGGCAGTCTGTCCTCATCCAGTAAAAAAGTCCGGACATCTCCAGTGCATTCACAGACTGTTCGTTCACACGCGCACATGTGAACAATTAAAAGGGAAAAAAAACTGTCTGGCTGCAGGCAGTTAGTTCCTTGCTCTCCGCTCAAACTCTCTCATCACTGTGTTAAAAAAAGGACATAAGTCCTGCTCACAGACTGACTGCCAGAGACAGGACATGTCCACATGAAATATAACTGCAGACATGTCCACATTTAAACAGTCTGTCTGCAGCCAAACTGTGCAGTCTGATTCTCTGTGCAGAGAACCTGCAAGCTGCGTCCTCACCTCCTCTCTGCCCCCTGCTGTGTGCACCTGACGCAGACATTCCCGTCTCGTCATGACGTAACTGGAAGCAACTCGAAGTGGGCCCAGTGTGAAAGTGACTTTTGGTTGTGCAAGTAACTTTTTTTTTGGTGCAAGTCATTTTTTTGTTACTAGCACCAATGCAAGTAGATTTAAAAAAAATGTATTTCGACTCCTGGTAAAGTATGTCTTCTAGAATATATTCCATTTCTAAGGTAGAACTCTACTAGTGTATACTAAGGTATATCTAAATATCTAAAAAAAAAAAAAAAAGGAAGAGTAGAATACAGTAGAGCCACTTAGGTGCCTGGTCTTGAGAACCAGGGATGGTTTTCAAGACCAGGCATGTTAATCATTCCGTGTAATTCCGTCCAATCAATCTCAGCTGTCTTTGCTACGCTCAACAGTGCTAGCCTGCTAATATAGCGCTAACACGCGCTAGCTTCTACAGCCGTGCTAACGGACTGTAACTCATATTTTGAATACTAATCAGCTATCGGAAAGCCAAAGGCAATAGCGTGCTAGCTAGCCTGCACTGCATGCGAATAATTTTCTGCGACTTCTAAATTAGTCTGCTTTCAGAACTGTTCTCTACTAAAAGAATAGCTATCATTAACCAAAACATTTATTATCAAGCTTATCTTGCTTAATAATCTTTTTTTTAACTCTTTCGAGTCACTTCTTTAATTCCAATTGGAAATATTACTCTTTTATTATCATGTTTTATTATTAATCAAGTGTATGCACATATTTCTAGTGGATTGAGTTGCTTAATTTTGATTTACTCTTGCCGTTTTCACAACTAGTGAATGAACTTTATAAATAGTTTCCATCCTGTTTAATTAGGATTAATCAGAAAATCATTTAATAAAAATTAAATAAATTTTCACTACCATATTAAAAGAACATCTCGTTCAAGAGTGATTTCTTTTAAAGTAAAAGCGCTAGTGCTTTACTAAAGTGTAACCCATAGCAATTCTAGACAGAGAATATTGGTGTGACATCACGATAACCAAAACAAAGGAAAGTTTTCACTTGTGTGTACATAAGATAATATTAGAATAACACTCCTTTCAAAATTTCCTTTTGCATTCGTGTGAATCCACCACTGCTGGTTTCACCTACAGTTAACTCACTAATAATCCAGTTCACACTTCTGAAGCTGGTTCATCTGTAAATACTTTTATTATCGCTCATCTGATTATTTTGTTGTTGATTCTTTATTGTTTTGTCTCTGGTGAGGACGCTGTCTTAACCACCACCCCAGCAAGCCAACATGGCCACGTCCAGTGTCAACCGCATCGACGCAGCGGCTTCTCTAGCTCCCGGTGTAGTCCTTAGTAAAAATAGTAGTTTTAGCTGTGTTAGCAGCAATAGTGTTCCAAGTAAAACAACGAGCATAAGATACAGCTCCGAAGATTGCTTGAGCTAAACAACTGCCGTCATGTTCGAATCCACCCGGACCTAGAGGCAACGCTGGGCAGATTGACGATCCTGAGAGCGAGTCGCAGCTGGAGATGGCTCCCCAAGAGGAACCGCTGAGCACACGGGCAAAAGGGGGGGAAATGCGGAGGTCTACTAAACAAGCTAAAAGCTAACGGAAGACCGGATATCCCGTCACTATTTCTATCCAACGTCCGTGCGCTGGATAACAAAACAGACTTGCTATGACTGAGATTACATAAGCGGGACATGTGGAGCTGCAGTGTTTATGTCCTGACGGAGACGTGGCTCAACAACAACTGTCTTCGAGCTACACAAGCGGATACTCTTCCATGCGGACAGAGACCAGCAGCACTCCGGTAAAACCAGAGAAGGGCTGTGCATCTACATTAACAAAGGTTGGCGCACAAACTGTTCTGAGGTGGAAAGACACTGCTCTGAAGCTGTAGAATATCTCACAGTAAAATGCCACCCTCACTATCTGCCACGGGAATTTACAGCAGTGTTTATTGTGGCCGTCTACGTCTCCCCACAAGCTAATGCTAACGATGCTCTGAAGCAGCTACATAACTCCATCAGCTTGCATCAAAATAAACATCCAGATGCGCTGTATGTAGTAACAGGGGACTTCAACCACGTAAACCTCCAAGATATTCTCCCCAAGTTCCACCAGCATGTAAACATCGCCACACGAGGAGAAAACATGCTGGACAAAGTGTATACAATTACACGTGGAACTGATAGAGCAGCCTCCCGCCCCATCTCAGTGCCTCAGACCACATCTCACTCCTCATGCTTCCTCCTTACAGTCCAGTGTCGAAAAGCAGGGACACCATCACAAAGACCATCTCTGTGTGGCCAAGTGGTGCTATGTCCATGCTTCAAGACTGCTTTGAGACCACCGACTGGCAAATGTTCAGAGCGGCTGCAACAACAGGGAGCAATGTGGACCTGGAGGAATACTCAGACTGTGCACTGCTACATCCGGAGCTGCACAGACAATGTGACCACCTCCAAGACCATCACCATCAGGCCAAACCAGAAACCCTGGATGACTGGAAAGGTGCGCTCCCTGCTGAAAATTTGTGATGCTGCATTCAAAGACAGCGATGCAGCAGCACTCAAAGCAGCCAGAAGGAACCTGTCAGCGGGAATAAAAAGAGCTAAGTCCATATATGCCCTCAAGGTTCAAGGCCACCTCCAATCCAATGACCCACGGAGCATGCACGGAGCTCTGCAGACCCAGTGCTCCTGGACACTCTGAATGCCTTTTATGCGCGTTTTGAGGTGTCCAACACCACCACCACCACCCCCCCAAGTCCCTCCCTCCCCCAAAGACCCCCCAGTCAGCAACATCACTACAGCTGAGGTGAGGAACGTGCTGCAGAGGATCAACCCCCGAAAGGCCCCGGGCCCTGATGGAATACCAGGGAGGGTCCTTAAAGACTGTGCACACCAGCTGTTTGAGGTGCTGGCAGATATATTCAACACCTCTCTGTCCCAATCCAAAGTTCTGCCGTGCCTCAAGACAGCAAGGATAATCCCTGTGCCAAAGACCTCTGCACCATCCTGCCTCAACGATTACAGGCCAGTTGCACTCACCCCCATCACCACAAAGTGCTATGAGAGGCTGGTGATGAGGCGCCTGAAGCAGACCATTGATGTGACTGTAGATGAGCACCAGTACGCGTACAGGCAAAACCGGTCCACAGCTGATGCCATCTCCACCGTGGTGCATCAGGCCCTCTCCCACACAGAGAACAAGAACTCCTATGCAAGGCTGCTGTTTCTGGACTTCACTTCTGCCTTCAATACCATCATCCCGCAGAAACTGGTTTCCAAACTGGCTGAACTAGGAGCCCCCTCAGCACTGTGCAACTGGATCCTGGACTTCCTGACTGGGAGGCCATAGAGTGTCAGGATCAACACGACCTCATCCTCCATCATCCTGAACACTGGCACACCCCAGGGTTGTGTGCTCAGTCCACTGCTGTACACATTGATGACCTTTGACTGCAGAGCCCAGCACAAGAATAATCCTGTTGTTAAGTTTGCAGATGATACAGAAGTGATCGGGCTAATTAGCAAAGGGGACGAGACAGCATACAGGCGAGAAGTGGAGAACGTGACACAGTGGTGTGGAGACAACGTCATCCTCAACACCCAGAAGACCAAGGAGATAGGTGTTGATTTCCGCAGGTCAGCCCCCACCACCCCCTCCCCCCTCTACATCAACGGAGCAGCGGTGGAGATCGTATCCTCCATCAGGTATCTTGGAGTCCACCTCTCCAACACACTCACCTGGCACACCAACACCACGGCTGTCATCAAGAAAGCCCACCAATGTCTCTATTTTTTGAGGAAATTGGAAGGGCCAGACTGAACACCGAGATCCTCAGGGCCTTCAACAGCTGTGCAGTGGAAAGTGTCCTGTCCTGCTGCCTCCCTGTGTGGTATGGTGGCTGCACGGTGGTGGAGAAGAAAGCGCTGCAGCGGGTGGTGAAGTCTGCACAGAGGACCATCGGATGCAGATTACCACCCACTGGGGACATCGACATCTCCAGATGTAGAGATAAAGCCACCTGCATCCTCCGAGACTCCACCCACCCTGCATACAGTCTGTTCACACCCCTTCCCTCTGGAAGGAGGGTGTGCAGCATCGGGACAAAAACATCCAGACTGAAAAACAGCTTCTACCCGAATGCTGTCAGACTGTTGAACATTCAGCATCCACCACCAAACTGAACGTTGCACTACATGCACATTGTTACCTTCTTAATAAGCGAAGTGCGAAACGCATCTGCGCATGCATGGGTCAAACGGGGGCAAAAATCCCAACTACCACACTCACACCGATCCCACTGAATTTCGTACACAGTAGCATTAGCGGACTGTAAAAGTTAAGGCTTACAGGGATTGTTTCAAAGGCTTTAAGCCTTAAGCGATGCATACAATAATGACAGGGGCGCATTGTGCTGTTTTCAAATACTCAAACGGAATTCATAAGCTTGAAAGTTGGCTAAAAAGACACGACTGCAAAGCTCCACCGAGTCCACACAAAGACGGAAAGAAGAAGAAATGTGGTCGTAAACCTCCGTTCATTCTACACAATTTTACCACAGAAAAGAAAGATCCAGACGGACTAAAATTGTAAGTTTCTTGCACACATTTATTTTGTCAATATCCTGAAACCGTGCCGCAATTTTCGTGCATCGGCTTATGACTGTAATGTCGCGCCATGAATGACGTGGCGCGTAATATTGTAAAATTGACATGTTCTATAAACAAACTGCGTGCATGCACATATTGTATGTCTGTCAACTTATCAAAACAAACACCAACGAGGTTATATGCGAGACACACCTTCATTGTCGTCATTATGAAGCCGGTGGAGTAGCGATTTCTCATCCCTGCTTAGCAAATATTCTGCAATATCCACAGTTTCAGTCTCTGGACTTCGCCTAACCAACCGTCAGTTGCCTTCAAGGGGTCAGAAATTTGTTTGTCTCCAACTATCAACAAGGACTGGTCATTTTCGACAGCGGCTCTCTCTTTGGCACTAACGGTAGTTTCTGTAACAATGCAGCACACGCAAGCACAGCCAGCTCTTCTTTCCACTTCTGTCCACTGCCATACGTAGTCCTGGTTGTAACAGGCAATCCACGGAGCTTACAAAAACATTTTAAATCGTCAACTTTCAAGCAGTTGAAATGTGTTGTGTGGGCCGCCAGAAGAGGAGGTACTGCTGGCCCACCACCACCAGATGGCGCCCTGCTTGGAGTGCGGGCTTCAAGCACAAGAGGGCGTCGGAGCAACAGAGAGTGACAGCTGTCATTCATCATCTGCACCAGCTGTCACTCATTCACCACATCACCATAAAAGCCGGACTACAACTCCACCTCCCCGCCGAGAAATCAGCAACCAAGAGGTAATCTCTGTGGTAAATTTCTCTGCTAACGTAACTCTTCCTTGCAGCCGCTTGTCCTGTGGTGTTCTTATCGGAGCTGGAGAAGGGCGTGACCGCGATGACTTCGCATCACGCTCCGTAGCAGATAAGTGGTTACACAGGAGCTGCACGAGTGTGTGATTGGAGGTGGAGGTGCTCCCTCCTTGGAGAACATTGACTGTGAGTGGACTACTGAGTGTGCGGATTCACACTCACCTGGATTTTCTCTGTTCTCTGCCAGCAGTACCAGGGTCGACAGCCGAAGGCAGAGGCCACCTGGGGACTCGGGACTTGGCGGCTCCGGTGTTCTTCAGGCCTGCTGGTGGTGGAAGCTGTGTGGGAATCAGCTCTTCTCTCGCCAGAGGTCTTCTATCTTCGAGCCTGCCCACACGTCACCTGGTGTATCATTGGCAATCCATATCTCTGTCTGTATTCCGTTGTGTTTCTCCACAACATTAAATTGTTACTGCTTGGCTTATCCATTGTCCGTTCCTTAGCGCCCCCTGTTGTGGGTCCGTGTCACGACACCTTCCCAACAGAAATGATCCAAATCACAGCACTCCTTGCTGCTTTCTGCTGCCATAGCTTGTGGGTTGGTAGTAGAAAAATTTAGCCTACCCATAATGCAACGCACAGCCTGAGATGCACACTTCGCTTAAACTTTAACACTGCTGCTGCTGGCGACCCTGTGCCTTGTATATATATATTCTATGGCCACAGGAGTGCGCATATTGCACATTGCAAAAGTTTATACAATAGGCTAGGTTAAAAAAACTGTCCCAGTTCATTACACCAAGACCTGGAGAAACTGCATTTCGTTCTGCCTGTAGGGGTCGAGTGACAATAAAAGTGAGTCTGAGTCTGGGAAAACCAAATTCGTAGCGACTCACGTGAGCTACTAGAAGATGTACTGTCCGACCTAACCGCCGGAATACTGCCTGGCTACTTGCACAACCTGCAACAAGCCACACACAAAGGCGTAGTGGCTGAAATGTCTGAACTCATCAGTCAGACTTTAGCAGCAACTGTGGAAGATAAAATCCTAGCTACAGTGCTTGGCAAGTTAGCCATTGCCACAGGCCTGAAGCTCAGACACGCAGAATCGCTCATGGAGCAATTAGTTCTCTCTAAAGAGGCAGAAAGAACAAAACATCGAATTGCGCGAGGAGAATGAACTCCTGAAACAACAATTAGAAGAAGCACAACAATCTTTGACCCTTGATGAGAAAAAGTTGTTAGACCTGAAGGCTTCCCCAGATCAGTCCTCTGAATAAGATACCACATCTGACACAGAAGCTGAAGAAAAAGCCTTACTCCTAAAAGAAACCCTTCAGGAACGTGACCATGAAATTGGGGAGTTACAAAATGAACTGAGTTCCGCGCGTCGGGAACAAAATGAAGCTCATGATTTACTTCAACAGGCGTACGTTGAGCTTAAAACTTTGAAGAGTCACGCTGGAAAGCATGAAGACATTTTGGAGTCGGAAAAGTTGAAGAACTGTGAGGTGCGGAGACATCTGAGAGCGACACAAACTCTTTTAGCTGATACTCAAGCACAAAATGAGCATCTTAGTGCCGAAGTGCAATGGTTAAAACATGAACTCCAATTAAACTCCCAACCACTGGGAAAATCAGAACACAGAGCCATGTGGGAAAACGGAACACAAATGTTCACCACCACCAAACCGCAAGGAGTTGCGTCCTGAACCTCTAACAGCACGCATGTCGCATCTTCGGGAGCACCAACCTCCTTAGTCATGGGTATCGCGAGACACAGTCTCTCCTTCCCACTAATCTGTGTCCTACCACAGTCCTTAACGACACAACTCATTAACCATTTTGAGCCAACTACAGGAGACTCCCCTGACACGTGCTTATTTAAATGACATATGCTATTACCTCAGGGATTTCACTCATGCTACCAGTGAACATTACATCTACCTCATCAAGCGGACTTCCAGCCGCAAGGTTAGCCAGTTCGTTGAGCGTCAACCAGCGGCGGTACGACAGGACTTCGCTAAACTTAGCTTAGCATTAAAAAAGAATACTCGGACCATTCAGTTCAGACAGGTCTAGCCGCTGCTATGGCTGTCATGCAAGGCAAGTGTGAACTGCCCCAGCAATATTATAACCGGCTTCTATGTACCTATTTCGCCACCCAAAACGAACCAGGTATGGAAGAAGACCTTAACTTTAAAACCTTGTTCCTTGAGAACCTACACCCTACCACAAGTCATCATTTGGGAATCCTGGGAGATCCCAATGAGGCTACCATACAGTACCTGCGTGACCTTGTGAAAGGTTTCGCAAAACAAAGTAAAAGAGGGTAAACCTGAAGACGCAACGATTCTCAGCCTTGAAGCACCAAGGCCTACCCTCGAGCTCAAAGGCACCTCCGGGGATCATTTAAACCCCATACCGGCTCTGACACGATCTCCCCTTGACAGATGAAACCATCTGTCAGAAGCCAACCAAAGGATCAAGGTGGACCACGAGCAAAACCGCTGTGGTCCCAACAAAACCAAAATGATTTCAGAACCAGACAGGGATCCGAACCTGGTGAAAATCGGGGTAATAAGTTCAAACCCCGACAGTGGGAGAAGCCCACCACTTGGGAAGATCACGCCGATGACAGTACCCAGGTGGCTGATCCCAAGGATGGAAGGGTTCAAGACACCCACATTAGGGACCACCTGGGCACAACACTAAAAGTACTTGGAACCGAGACTCCAAAGAAAGAGACCGGTTCAAGCACACAGGTAAGAATGTGGACTCAAGCCTCCACAAGGAAATACGTAAGATCATGAGTGGCCTCCTCCAGGAATTTGAGGATGAAAAAGCCAAAAAGAAAGCTAAGGTGTTATGTGTAAACCGCATAACCCCAACTACAAACCCGGTGTCTTCACAAACTCCGCTGCTGGGCTCATATTTTCGGGGTAATTATTTTATAGTTTATTCAACAGACCAGTCCAAGCGAACATCAGTGTGGAAAGAAAAGCAAGGCAGAAAATGAAAAGACAGCGAGTTTCAAATATTTGAAAAATTATTATTATTTCAATACATGATTGGTTATTAACTTACAACATGAGCTAAGCATTTTGTTTCGAAATGCCAAAATTGGTAAGCAATTTGAATTTTGAAATTTATCAAACACTCGTCACGGATGCTTAATCCTTTCACTAAGACCTCTTCAAAATACATAAATTAAAAAAAAAACAAAAAAAAACATAAAATACTACTTACGGCAATCGGCTGCACTGGTCAAAATCATATCCACTAAATAATAGAGGTGGGCGATACCAGGAATTTTGCTATTGATCCGATGTCAAGTAAATACAGGCCCAGTATCACCAATAGATACTTTTTTATATTTAAGCTTCACAGATACCAGGAATTTTGCTATTGATCCGATGCCAAGTAAATACAGGCCCAGTATCACCAATAGATACTTTTTTATATTTAAGCTTCACAGATCCAAAGGATCCAAAAGACCTAGGACAGAATTTCGCCAAACATTGTACGTGACAACAAAATACTTTATTATCACAATCAACGTTTTTGTTTAAAAAATATCACTCGACAACTTAAAACAAAATCTCCTGAGGTAGAGGGCTGACAAACCACAATACAAGGGTGAGCTGCTCAGTGTTGTGTTACACAGCGCAGCGCTGCTCTTACAGACAGAGAGCAGACTTTGATGAATGCGCATGCGCAGCAGTCAGTGCGTGCGGGAGAGAAAAAAAAACTTGAGCATCAACCTTTTTACACGAGGATCATTCAATATCAATACCAGCATTGGTATGGATATTCGGATCGATCCACCCACCTCTACTAAATAATCTCTTTCTTCAATTTGATTGCTTTGTTTAACAGGCGCCTGCAAAATGCTTAGAAAATAATTTTGTTCAGATACAGATCCAGCCACATTAAAACATGTTCAATGATTGGTTATCACATCGAGCTAGACCAATGAAAAATCGTGTTATTAAACAAAGAACAGGGTATATTTCGCGGCTCTTATTAAACAAAGAACCAGTATATTTCCCGGGGCTAAATGTCATTCGCGGACCATCCCCTCAAACTCTGTCATAATTGTGTTATAAACCAGTCACCATTTGTTTTAATATACATCTGTGTAATTAATAAAATTATATTCACAGACTATCCATTCGCACGCGCAAGCACGTGAACAAAAACACACCGGCTGCTGCTGCACTTCCTTGCTTTCTCTCCCTCAAACTGTCATAATTGTGTTATAAACCAGTCAGCATTTGTTTTATTATACATCTGTGTAATACCTAATCTGCTGTTGTAGGTCAAGCTCTTTGGGCCGAAAGATCAGCTATTAGTCCAAGTCTGTTTGACTCATTGAGCAAATCCATTCCATACATTTTATATGTGGAAAAATCTTTCCTTTTTCCAAAGGACCCTCTACCCCAGGCCATACTCAAAGTCACTGGGATCTACACTCTCAAAATGTGCTGGAACTGGCGAGAATTGAGCCACTCATTCTTAGTCGTTCCAAACCTACCACACTCTGACTATGTAGGAGGTGACCTCCTTGTCAGATTGGAGGTACAGGTTGACAGAGTCAATCAGGTCCTCTGGTCTCTGACCAGAGCACACGATGACCCTGCTTACTCCAATCCGGAGTAACTGAAGTCTGGACAATTGATCCCTGACGCATGCCAGGTAGTGAGTGATGGTCACATCACAATAAATGCCAACCTGAAAAATTCACCACCCCGCCTCGTGATAGGTCCAGGACAACAGCTCCGGCACCCGAAGGTGGTCTTCCACCCATCCCAGCTTCTCACCAAACTGGGACTGCCTCTCAAAGCCACCCCGCTTCTGAGCCTAACAAACCAGACAACTCGCTGGGTGGTGCATAACGACACTGGCAAAGACATCCTGATTCCCAAGGCCACCCCACTGGGCTGGTTAATCAGCAATGAATTTCAGGATTTTCAGCTGAACATTCCAGGTATTGGTCAAGTCCCTTCATCACTTCTTCCCTGTCCACAATGGGGGGTTGTCTTTTCCAAACCCTCAGGAGTGATCACAGTATTTCCAGCGATCATCTCTGAGGAAGACACTGGCGGCAGAGTAGATCTCGATGACCCTGACCACATGGTCCTCCAGGCCTTTATAGTCCTCACAGTCAACTCTCAACTCAGAACAAAACAAATGTTGGAGATGACACTGAACGAGCTCTGAACCTTAACCAAAGTTCTGATTCTGAATTTGCATCTCAAGAAGAACACGCTTTAGCAGCAGCAGATGCTTTAAAGAATGATAACGAATGAGGACGCCTGAGAGATCTATTCAATAAATAGAGAGCATCCTTTGCCAATGATATGTTGGATTGTGGACTCACACACATCCACTCGGTTCGCATCCCAACTCCTCCAAACACACCGCCCACCTTCCTGCAGCAGTACAAAATCCCTTTGGCATCCTATGAACCTGTACAGCAAATCATAGATGACCTATTGGGAAAAGGGATCATAAGACCATGCAACAGCACCTATTCAGCCCCTGTATGGCCGGTAATCAATCCAAATGGGAAGTGGAGACTTACTATCGATCATCACAAGCTCAATCAACAGGTGTCGCTATTTTGATGGTCGATGACTCGGTTAGAGCAGGAACTTCCCAAAGTAAAAGAGTGCAAAATACTTTTCCACCCTTGACGTGGCCTCCAGGTTCTGGACAATCCCTGTCCATGAAGATGATCAACACAAACTAGCATTTACCTTTGCCAACTGCCAGTACACCTTCACCAGGTGCCCATTTGGCTATGCCAACTCACCTGCAGAATTCAACATTTTTTTTTAATAAGGCGTGCCCTGATGCTAATGAACGAGGCACCCTTATCTATGTTGATGACGTCCTTATGCGAAACCCCACATCAGACACACATTTGGATGAGATAGACCACATTCTGTGCCAACTCACCGCTGCTGGTGCAAAAATCTCACTCTCAAAGTGTCAATAGTGTTGGACCAAGGTCAACTATGTGGGCCTCCTTGTCGGGCCAGACAGGGTGCAACCACAAGTTGGACGAGTCCAGGGCATCACCAATATCAAAACAACTACAAACCTAATGGAACTGCGCAGCTTTCTGGGAAAGTGCAACTACTCCCGCCAATTCATTGAAAACTATGCAGATTTGGTGAAACCACTGACAGACCTGCTCAAAAATGATACGCCGTTCCTATGAGGTGAACCCCAAGAACAGGCCATGCAGGTTCTAAAAGACAGACTCTGCTCAGCCCCATGCCTAGCATTCCCCAATTGTAGCCAAGAATTCAAACGAGAAGTGGGATTCTCCAATCAATGCCTAAGTGCGGGACTGTACCAGATGTATGACAAGATAGGCGAGTGGTTGCAAGCAAAACACTACAACCGCCAGAACTTGAATTCAGTGACTGCGAAAACAAACATTTCGCCAACTATCTGGCCGGACAAAAAGTCATTGTAGAAACCAATCATCAACCAGTGACATTCCTTAACAGTCAGAGACTGCAAGAACGTGTAGTAACAAACTAATGGAGTTGCCTCTTGGTTGATGGCATTGCAAAGTTTTGACATGGAGGTGTGGTATGCACAAGGCCACAAAACTCCCCTAGGCACAGGCTTAGCTGCTTGCCAGCACTGCACCGAAGACACACCGGCTGCAACCCCATTGAACGAGGTCTTGCCACCATCTGACTCCCCAAATCACTACTACGACTCATACTTTGACCACAATACCTGCCAAGGCATGATCACTGCGTATGTGGACGGCTGTTCATTCCACCATGAAACAGTCGCCCGAGCAGGAGTGGGGGTCGCATGGGTCGACAACACACCATATGAGCCACCAAAGTTTCAACTGGGACCACAGTCCTCCCAGTATGCAGAAATTGCTGGCATACTCATAACATGCCAGTTAGCTGTGGCGCAAAGCGTCAGAACATTTGTGCAGTGCACAGACTCCAACTGTGCACGCCTTAGCTTTTTGTGCCATCTACCTGGCTGGAAACGCAATGGTTTTGTGCTCTCCAACAGGAAATCAGTCAAACACAAAAGAACTATTTGCAGCTTGTGACCACCTCATAACGCCACACGACCTCCAGATATATTGGAAAATGGTCAAAGGTCACTCCCGCACACCAGGCCAAGACAAAGAATTCAATGACTTGACTGACACATGAGCCAAGCAAGGCGCTCTGACAGCATGCCATGGGCATTCGATGAGACACTTTTGACCTGCCCACCCACCCATGCTGTGTCCGCGGTGACCCGTGCCAGGACTGCTACCACAGACCCTGCAACAGCCCCCGTCTCCACAACAGCCTAGGTCGCTCCGGCTTTCTCCGATTCCGACCTGGCTGCACTCTAGGCTCTGGATCCTGCTATAAACAAAATGATGCTGCACCTCACTGACCCTCAAGTTCACTCACTAACTGAGGATGATTTTCTTCTGTCCCTGACTTGAAACAACTGTACCACACCCGAGATAACCTAAAAGTGCTCCGTGGCCTCTTGGTCTATGCTTCCGAGGACCTCTTTTCACCTGCGTTGTTGGCCCCACATAACCACCGGGGGGTGATGTTGATGCACAGGCACGATTCAGCATGCGCAGGTCAGAGAGAAACGAAAGCAACATATAATGCGATACGGCAGGTAGCATATTGGCCAAAAATGCAGAAGGATGAGAGCGAATACATCAAAGACTGCTTAGTCTGTTGACAATTTCAACCTGTGAATCCAATTCACAGAGCTCTCTTACAGAAAAGGGGTATTTCCTTCCCTTGGTCAGACCTACAAACTGACTGGGTGGGACCCCTCACGAAGTCTACAAGAGGAAACAAATATTTCCTCACTGTCACATGTGACTTCACCAAATGGCTGGAATGTCTACCGGCTCCAAATGATACAGCCTTGACGACAGACTATTTGTTGCAAATCACATCTTCTCATGATTTGGACTACCTAGCCGCATAAACTCGGATAGAGGCATCCATTTCACCTGTGAAGTCATGAAACAAATCTGGCAAGTGCTGGGAGTAAAGGCAAACGTCCACATCAGCCACCACCCTCAGTCATCAGGAGAGGTTGAAAGGGCCAACCGAACTGTGGTGACCATCCTGCGCAAATATGTGGCAGCCAACCACAGAGACTAGGATGTGAAACTTCCCTTGGTCCTCATGGCCATCGGGGCTACCCCTCACGAATAGACGGGGTTCTTCCCTTTTCAAATGACAGGCCGTCAGACGACGCTACCCCTCCACCTGCTGTACCAACCAGGGGAGGCAAAGATTGCAACAGCGTACATGGCTCAACAATACATGACTGACCTGACAGAACATCTGAAAGCCACTTTCTCATTTGCTCAAAAACACAAACAAAAGCGCAGAAGGTCAAAAACCTACTATGATCAGAAGGTGTCCCACCATGAAATACAAGTGGGGGACAAGGTGTGGTACTACTCGTACAGAGAACCCAGCCAGAAAACAACCAAGCTGACTCAAGTTTCTACCTCGTTGGACAGGACCGTATTTGATGACTGACAAACTCTCTGCCATCGTATACCAAGTCAAGGTCAGCCAGGGTCAAAGAGAACTAGTGTTCAAATGGGTACACGGCAACCAAATAAAACCCCATAAAACCCCCATGGGACTCGCCGGGGATGCCACAGTCGCTGATACAACCTAAAACCACTCAAAGTCGAGAGGACACAAAGAAGGACTATCGACACCTGCCGCATCCCAAACAATTAATCTACCCCGATCAAAAAAATTACCAGTTTCACCTTCCACCAGGACAAATAAACAACTAAGGTGATCTCACCAACACCACCATAGTGGGGGTGAGCCACCAAAAGAGACAGCCTAATACTCGAATTGAGAATAGGTCAAATAATTCAAATTTTGTGCTATAAGCCAGGAAGAAAAAAGAAAAACATCTCTAATAGGTCTAAGACAGATTTCTAACCGTGTTTGTTGCGTTTGCCAGGATGACCTGGCTCGTGACCATGCTGTCCCTCGGTGCAATCGTCGCCGACACCTCCTCAGAGGTGGTTGAATTTGGACCAGAATAGGGCATCGTCCTGAAAGACCAGACCAGCTTATTAATAATGAATTGCCGTTTGCACACACAGAGGGTGATCGTCAGGCTCGACTCCACAGAGTGTACAGGGCCAACTTCGCCAGCGCTTCAGTGAATCTAGTCTCCTGGGCAGGTAGCCGGTGGACCAAGTCTGTCCTGAAAAATGCTGAGGCAGACATAGTCCACATGCTACGCCAGATGGAAAAGTTCACAGTAACACAAGCAGAACTGAGTGGACTCAACAAAGAGAAGAGGTTCATTGGAGGCCTGCTAATGGCAGCCTCAGCTGTAGGATCCCTCTTCAGTTTTGGCTCATCAGCAGATAACGTCACAATGACAGCAGTCAAGAGACACGTCAGCGAGCTTCAAGAGGTAATCCCTGAAATACAGACTCAGTTTTCCCTTTCCCATTCACATGGCTAGCATACTGGTACAGTTTTGTTTTACGCAATTCATTTAACTGGTAATTGGAGCAGGCCGCGGCCTCAACTTTACCTAAATTCTTCTTATGTGGGCCGCTGAAGAGAAGGTACTGCTGGCCCACCACCACCAGATGGCGCCCTGCTTGAAGTGCGGGCTTCAAGCACGGGAGGGTGTCGGAGCCACTGGGAGTGACAGCTGTCACTCATCCAACTCATCACCATAAAGGCCGGACTGCAACTCCACCTCCTCGCCGAGAAATCAGCCACCAGAAGAGGCAATTTCTCTGCTGACTTAACACTGAATAATAGTCTGAACTCTTTTGCAGCCGTTTTCCTGTGGTTTTGCCTTATCTGTGGGACTGGCGTTTGGTGTGATCAGCGACGGCTTCGCTTCACACCCCAACCAGATAAGTGGTTAGACAGGAGCTGCACAGGTGTGTGATTGGAGGTGGAGGTGCTCCCTCCCTAACGAACAGTCTGTGGGATTACTGAGTGTGCGAACTCACACTCATCAATACTGTTTCTGTTCTCTGCCAGCAGTACCAGGTCTGACAGCTGGAGACGGTGGCCACCTGGGGATCCAGGACTTGGCGGCTCCGGTGTTCTTCAGATCCATTGGCGGTGAAGGCCGTGTGGGATCCGGCTCAGTTCTGGACAGACGTCTCCTATCCTCAAGCCGGCCCACACGTCACTCTACATATAATTGTCTGTGGTACCAAAACTGTATTTGTCTGTATTCCGTTGTGCACTTCACAACATTAAATTGTTACTGTTTGGCTTATCCATTGCCCGTTCATTTAACGCCCCCTGTTGTGGGTCCGTGTTCCTACACCTTCACAACAGGATTTCTCGGCCAGCGTCATGGATCCCGAAGGGCGTCAACCATTGCTTGAACAGCCAATGGAAGAGCGAGGTGCACAGGCGTCAGCAGGAGGCGTGTTAGGTGAGCTACAGCAAATCTTAACCGCTTTCACTGCTCGGTTGGACTTAGTCACTGAGCAGAATGTGATTCTCAATCGGAGGATGGAGGCTCTCACTGCCCAGGTGGAAGTGCAGGCTCAGGGTGCTGCTGCAGCACCTCCTCCTGCTGACCGGGGGCCTGAGACAGACATTCCGCTGGTCATTCAACGAACCCCCCCACCATCCCCTAAAGCATACATAAGCCCTCCGGAGCCGTACGGAGGCTGTGTCAAGACGTGCTCGGACCTCTTAATGCAGTGCTCGCTCGTTTTTTCACAGTGTCCCGTCATGTACGCATCAGACGCTAGCCGGGTGGCTTACGTTATAAATTTGCTTCGAGGAGAGGCAAGCGCCTGGGCTACGGCGCTTGCTAGCAGAATTCACAGCTCATAACGACGTATACTGGGTTTGTGAGGGAGTTCAAGCAGGTTTTTGATCACCCCCATAGGAGGCGAATCTGCATCAAACTTGCTGCTGTCAATCAGACAGGGGCGTCGGAGTGCAGCGGAGTACGCAGCGAGGTCCGGCTGGAACAACGTTGCACTCCGCACCGCCTTCGTAAACGGACTGTCTTCGGTCCTGAAGGAGCATCTACTGGCTAAGGACGAACCGCGGGACTTCGATGGGCTTGTTGATCTGGTTATACGATTAGAGGAACACCGTCGGGAGCAGGACGGGGGGCGTGGCCGGGCACGAGCCGTCCCCCTTCCTTCCGGGTCCGAAAGGGTGCCGTCTGCCCCACGCTCCACAGCCTGTGACTCTTGTGTGGCAACAGCTCCCCCTGCTGACGAAGCTATGGACACGAACAGGGCCAAAGTGAAATCAAATTACAGACAATGAAGGCTGGTCCGCAGGGAGTGTTTTTTCTGTGGCTCGAGTGAGCATTTACAGAGGGACTGCCCCAAGCGGTTAAACGACAAACACCCACCCTTAGAAGCTGGGCTAAGGGTGGGCCATAACACGCACGCGGGGAAACCCCGTAAATCCACACCCATCCCAGTTACGATCATGAGTGGGGATCTGACCCTTCACGCCCCATCACTGGTAGACATGGAGTTGGAAGGGAATCTGCTGGACAGCAGATGGGCAAGGGAGGTCGGGCTCCCTCTAGTGGCTCTACCTTCACCTTTGAAGGTACGGGCACTAGATGGCACCCTTCTTCCATTAATCACACACCAGACACAACCAGTGACATTGGTGGTGTCTGGTAATCACAGGGAGGAGATTGTGTTTTATGTAACACCTTCTACCTCCCGTGTGATTTTGGGTTATCCTTGGATGATTAAGCACAATCCCCAGATTGATTGGCCGTCTGGGGTTGTGGCTCAGTGGAGCGAAACCTGCCACCGGGAATGTCTCAGATCCTCGGTTCCGCCTGGTGTGACAACTAGTGAGGAGGTTAAAGTCCCCCCCAATCTGACGGCGGTGCCACGTGAGTACTACGATCTTGTTGACTTTTCAGCAAAGATCTGGCGCTCACCCTTCCCCCGCACCGTCCGTACAATTGTGCCATTGATTTGACCCGGGCGTTGAGTACCCGTCCAGCAGGCTGTACAACCTCTCACGTCCTGAGCGCGAATCAATGGAGACCTACATCCGGGACTTGTTAGCTGCCGGGCTGATCCGGAACTCCACCTCCCCGATGGGTGCTGGTTTCTTTTTTGTAGGCAAGAAAGACGGCGGACTCCGTCCATGCATTGATTACAGGGGGCTGAACGAGATCACAGTTCGCAAACGATACCCTCTGCCCCTGTTAGATTCAGTGTTCACGCCCCTGCATGGAGCCCAAATTTTCACAAAAAAGGATCTCAGGAATGAGTACCACCTGGTTCGGATCCGGAAGGGAGACGAATGGAAGACGGCATTTAACACCCCGTTAGGTCACTTTGAGTACCTGGTCATGCCGTTCGGCCTCACTAACGCCCCCGCAACGTTCCAAGCTTTGGTAAATGATGTCTTGCGGGACTTCCTGCATCGGTTTGTCTTCGTATATCTAGACGATATACTCATCTTTTCCCCGGATCCTGAGACTCATGTTAAGCATTTACGTCTGGTCCTGCAGCGGTTGTTGGAGAACCGGCTGTTTGTGAAGGGCGAGAAGTGCGAGTTCCACCGTACTTCTTTGTCCTTCCTGGGGTTCATTATCTCCTCGAACTCCGTCGCACCCGATCTGGCCAAGGTAGCGGCGGTGAGAGACTGGCCCCAACCAACAAACCGTAGGAAACTACAACAGTTCCTCGGTTTTGCTCATTTTTATTGGAGGTTCATCAAGGGCTATAGTCAGGTGGTTAGCCCCGACAGCCCTGACTTCCACTAAAGTCCCCTTCACCTGGTCGGATCAGTGCGAAGCCGCGTTTAGGGAGTTGAAACGCCAGTTCGACTGCACCGGTTCTGGTGCAGCCTGATCCAAATCGCCAGTTTACAGTCGAAGTGGACGCCTCTGACTCAGGGATAGGAGCCGTGCTATCCCAGGGCGGGGAGTCCGACAAGGTTCTCCACCCATGTGCCTATTTTTCCTGCAGGTTGACCCCGGCTGAAAGGAATTATGACGTCGGCAATCGGGAACTTCTTCCGGTGAAGGAGACTCTGGAGGAGTGGAGACACCTGTTGGAGGGAGCTTCGGTACCATTCACGGTTTTCACAGACCATCGGAACCTGGAGTACATCTGGACCGCCAAGCGTCTGAACCCCAGGCAAGCCCGCTGGTCACTGCTCTTCGGGCGTTTTGACTTTCGGATCACATACCGCCACGGGACCAAGAACCAACAGTCTGACGCACTGTCCCGGGAGCACGAGGAGGAAGTCAGGACCGAGCTGTCAGACCCCACTGAAACCATCACCCCGAGTCCACTGTCGTGGCCACCCTCACCTGGGACGTGGAGAAGACCATCCGGGAGGCCCTGACACGGAACCCGGGTACTGGACCGAAGAGCAAAATGTACGTCCCACCAGAGGCCAGGGCTGCAGTCCTGGACTTCTGTCACGGTTCCAAGGACAGATTCATAGGACCCTTCACCAATCTTAAAGTCCTCAGTCTAGCCGCAGTGAAGCTAAAGCTGCCAGCGTCACTGCGGATACATCCGGTCTTTCATGTGTCATGACTCAAACCCTGCCACACCTCTCCCCTCTGTGCCCGTGGACCGGTGCGGCCGCCTGCCCGGATCATTGACGGGGAGCCGGCTTGGACTGTGCGCCGGCTCCTGGACGTCCGTCGGAAGGGCCGGGGGTTCCAGTATTTGGTGGACTGGGAGGAATACAGACCCGAAGAACGCTCCTGGGTGAAGAGGAGCTTCATCCTGGACCCAGCCCTCCTGGCCGACTTCTACGCCCGGCACCCGGACAAGCCTGGTCAGGTGCCAGGAGGCACCCGTTGAGGGGGGTCCTGTTATGTGGGCCGCTGAAGAGGAGGTACTGCTGGCCCACCACCACCAGATGGCGCCCTGCTTGAAGTGCGGGCTTCAAGCACGAGAGGGCGTCGGAGCCACTGGGAATGACAGCTGTCACACATCATCAGCACCAGCTGTCACTCACCCAACTCATCACCATAAAGGCCGGACTGCAACTCCATCTTGTTGTTATTGTCTGTGGTACCAAAACTGTATTTGTCTGTGTTCAGTTGTGCACTTCACAACATTAAATTGTTACGTTTGGCTTATCCATTGCCCGTTCATTTAACGCCCCCTGTTGTGGGTCCGTGTTCCTACACCTTCACAACAATTCTGGGTCTTTTCATGAAGCTTAGAGCTAGTGCCGGTGATCACCTTAGTATTTCTTCTGTTTTTCTTGTTGATTAATGCTGGCAAATTATACAGTATTTTTTTATCTTTCTGATGCCTGATTCTGTTTTTTTTCTCTCTGTTTAAGGTGCAGCTCCATCCAGAGATGGGAGTTGTATTTGTGTTGGCAACCGTCCTGTCCGCCAACAGCTTTTCTTGTATATTCGTCCGTGAACTGTTCTGTGAACTGTTCTGCAATTTATGTTTGTAGCATGGTCTGCTTGAGGAGTCTGGTCTGCTTGAGGTTTCTTCCTCAGAGGGAGTTTTTCCTTACCACTGTTGCTCCGGGGGTTAGTTAGTAAGGTTAGACCTTACCTTTGTGAATCGCCTTGAGGCAACTCTGTTGTGATTTGGCGCTATATAAAAGAAAATAAATTGAAATTGAATTAGTTTAACATTCAGAGAGAAGGTCTCGAGACCACAGGACAAACTGTACGAGACACTGTGATAATCCTTAACACCCATAACAACATGCTCAAAAAGACAGGCGTACTGGATCAGCTAACGTCAATGTTGCAGGAAGACTATGCACACACAGAGATGTTAAGTATGCTCATGGCGGACATAACCAGGGACGTTGGGTCTTCGTTTGACAGCCTCGCCGTCGGTAGGATTCCACCCTGCATTGTCCCTTTAGCCATGGTTCACCAACTTTTAAAGTCCACAACTCATAGCATAGTCACGCCACTGCAAGCTCACCTCGCATACGCATTGGGCAGCTCAATTCCAATCTATGTAGATCCAGAGGATATGGAAATGACATTTCTAATTAACTTGCCTATGGTCACCACCAAAAACATCTACAGGCTCAAGAGTGTCATGAGCATAGGTCTCTGCCAAGGAGACAATCACCTCAAAATCCACACCCCACCAGTGGTGGCTTTCAATGATGCTAATCCTGATCTAAACTTTGTCCCGAATCTCATAATGTGCACCGTCACTAAGGATATCCATTATCTGTGTCCCAGCAATCCCTTCATTCGGGATGACAACGCCGGCATCTGTGGCCTCAAAACCCTTACCGGGGCAAATCGCTGTCTAACGACCATCAGGCCATTCGGTCAGGTCACGGACACTCAGGTAGAGATAGTGGGACAATGCTGGCTAGTCAACACCCCTGAAAAATCAGCCCTACTAGTGTACAACCATCATGACGCATAGACACATAGAGCTCCCTTGAAAGACCTTATGGGTCACAGTACCCCAAAAACGCCCTGCTCCGCATTGGTGAGATATCCCTCTACCACCTGCGTGTTGGACTTTTATAACCAAACAGCTATCGAACTAGACCAACAAACACTGGAGAAAATCCAGTATGAAGGCTCTCAGATCATCGACATGGCCCTGATAAAGTCTTGAAAGAGATTTGAAACCAAGATCTCAGACCTTACCAAGCCCCATTATATGCTTGGTCCACTCCCGACACCCTGCTGTTCGTAGCCACAATCGCCGGTTACTTAACTACCCTCGGCTTAGCTCTGTTGGAGCGCAGATACGCCAACACCCTTCAAGATGGTATAACCAGGTGTTCTTGAGCCGTCACCAGGCTAGCCGAAGAAAAAGACGTGCGGCCGAACCATCCAAAGATCTCGAAGGTAATCCAAATTACTCGAGAACTCGAACCCGACCAAACATCTGAGCTACTGAATTTGGATTAGCCAAACTGGTGGCAAAATTGTGTAAATAGACGACTGTGTGAGGTGGTATCATAGTCGGACCACTTTAGTTATGTAGTAATCACCCCCAAGCCACTCTGCTAGTCTGACACTAACCCTCCACAGCTTCCCTGCCAGTGAAAAACAACACCCACCAACATTCACAGCCTTCCTCGTCTTGCCAATTCAAGGTTGGAGACCCAAAGTCGAATCGAGTGGGGGAATGTCGTGAGAAGCCTGTCTCCAATATGCAACCTCTAAGTTTGCATGAAGCAAAGGTCATAAAATGTCTTCAAAGGAGAACCCAGCACAGCTCAAGGTCTGGAATATATCCAGGTATCAAAAGGAGGTTTTCCTGGGCCTAACATAGGATGGCCAGGTGTCATAAAACTCACCACTATCAAGATGTAAGACTCCCCAAAGTGCATTCCTTACTGAGGGTTTAGGCTCTTATCAGCTCCCAAAGCCATATGGTCAGCACTCCTTTTGCATTTAAAAACACAGACCCCAGAAAGACATACTTTTTCCCAAAGTCCAAGAACTGTAGTTTCACAGCAAAAATCCCATAAGTTCACATCACAAGAGAATTTCCATAAACTTGGAGATCACAATACAGTTTTTCTGGTCATAATTGACCTCAGATTGACGGATTTCACATTTTATGATGAAATCCAAAAAACAGCCTCTTCCAGTACGTGGAACAAGAGTGATCCTTTTGGGCGAATTGGGGAAGGACATGTGCCCAATTCGTGAATGTTATAAAGTTGACGATTACATTGTAAAAGTTGTACTATTGTTGTTGTAACCAGAAAAAAATTTTTAAAAAAAAAGGAAAAGAAACAAACGTGATCATTTAACCTCACACATGGAATTTAAATATCATTATTTTTTTGGTCCGATCATAGATTGTAGAAAGTTCATTAAATGTGTGCTTTTTCCATATATGATTGTGCTGTGTGGGATTTCTAAAGAAATTGTTTACAAGAGTTTTGTAATTCAGGACTTGCTTGGTTTAAGCTGGAATTTAAGAAGTGGACAATGATTTATTATAAAATTAGACAAAAACAGAGAAAAACTACAGTACCCAGAATTATTGGGGGTGGAGCTTTTAACCCTTTAAAAGCATGCGGCCCCAGGGAACTCTCTGTCTTGCCCTTATCCTTACGCCCTTCTGCTGTTTTTTTTTTTTCTTTTCTTGGGTCTTGAGACACTCGCCTGATCGTCCAATTTTTATGACCCTTTGTTCTTGCAACCACGTGTTTGAATTGATTTCTTGTCTGTGTGCGCAACAAGAAATTTTTTCTTCTTTCCACAGTTAACTTTCTAACTCAACTTTTGTAAAGGTACCGCGCAGGTGCTAGTAACTTCCTTTGATGATTTTTCAAGTTAAAACCTTTTTCTTATTAAACTCCAAATTCATCTCGTGAACATTTTTCTTACAAAGTCAACTATTTTTGTATCGAGACTTTGATTTGACCTGGCTTCCAAAGACGACGATGAAAGACGAATTTCTGTTTTTGGCGAATAGAGAATAAAGACACTCAAACCTTTATTCTGATGATCAAAGATGACGAGCGCTGCAGAGATATATACATCCAGGTCAGCTTGAGCCGACAGCGATTGGAAACAGCGTCAAAGGCACAGCGCAACAACTTAAGTCACCCCTGGTAACCAACGAAACCCGGCGCGGTGACCGGCACAGTCCCTTTGCCAAGGTCCCTAAAGCAGCTGTTGCAGACAGACGAGTCATCGACTGGAAACGAGACAGCTCCCAGCATCTGACCTCACACAGATCCTATTGGCACTGCGCATCCAAGTAAGACCTGGGTTTTGTTTCAGAATATAAGCCGAGTGGCTCTATTTAATTCTATTTCCTGTCATTAACAATTTCTCACGATATTAAATACCAACGTGAAGCCCCTGATGACTAGGATGTAATTCATTCTTAAACTCTTGCAACTAAACCAAATTACATAAACGTCATAATAATTGTTCATTGAACTTCATCATCATCAAATTGCTTACTGTGATATGTCCAGTTACTCAACTCCTGACTGAGTTAAATGAATGTTCTCAACATATGAAGTTGTCTGTGATTGTAAGGTTTTACAGAGAAGTCAGACTCGACCTGTAGGACTTACGACTACAAGATTAGAGACTGATTTAATATTTCCTATTGACTGACCCTAAAATTATTGATATTATAACCTTGTTATTAGAGCTGAAACAACTAATCGAGTTAATTGATTAAAATAGTTGTCAACTAATTTAGTCATCGATTAGTTGCTAAATAACTTTGTTTTACCGCAAATGTTTCATTTCTTCACTATAATCAACCGAGCTTTTCTTTGAATCTTGAACCAATGAGGAGTGCTTTGAGCTGCTGCTTTGGTTTCATTTGTTTTATTTCGCTTTATCTTAATTTTTCCCCACTAAAACCCTGCAGTATGCTGACGAAGGACAATGACGCCAAGTTGGCTAAAAGTTTCATTCCAATGCTCATCAGAGCGCTCCTGCAGGTGTTCCACCTGCTGCTGTGCCTGATGTTTGGGAAAACGCACGAGACCCGCGTGGAGCCACACATGTGGCTCTCTCCTATCAATCAATCAATTCAATCAATTTTTTAATATAGCGCCAAATCACAACAAACAGTTGCCCCAAGGCGCTTTATATTGTAAGGCAAGGCCATACAATAATTATGTAAAACCCCAACGGTCAAAACGACCCCCTGTGAGCAAGCACTTGGCTACAGTGGGAAGGAAAATCTCCCTTTTAACAGGAAGAAACCTCCAGCAGAACCAGGCTCAGGGAGGGGCAGTCTTCTGCTGGGACTGGTTGGGGCTGAGGGAGAGAACCAGGAAAAAGACATGCTGTGGAGGGGAGCAGAGATCGATCACTAATGATTAAATGCAGAGTGGTGCATACAGAGCAAAAACAGAAAGAAACAATGCATCATGGGAACCCCCCAGCAGTCTACGTCTATAGCAGCATAACTAAGGGATGGTTCAGGGTCACCTGATCCAGCCCTAACTATAAGCTTTAGCAAAAAGGAAAGTTTTAAGCCTAATCTTAAAAGTAGAGAAGGTGTCTGTCTCCCTGATCTAAATTGGGAGCTGGTTCCACAGGAGAAGAGCCTGAAAGCTGAAGGCTGTGCCTCCCATTCTACTCTTACAAACCCTAGGAACTACAAGTAAGCCCGCAGTCTGAGAGCGAAGCGCTCTATTGGGGTGATATGGTACTACGAGGTCCCTAAGATAAGATGGGACCTGATTATTCAAAACCTTATAAGTAAGAAGAATTTTAAATTCTGTTCTAGAATTAACAGGAAGCCAATGAAGAGAGGCCAATATGGGTGAGATATGCTCTCTCCTTCTAGTCCCCGTCAGTACTCTAGCTGCAGCATTTTGAATTAACTGAAGGCTTTTTAGGGAACTTTTAGGACAACCTGATAATAATGAATTACAACAGTCCAGCCTAGAGGAAATAAATGCATGAATTAGTTTTTCAGCATCACTCTGAGACAAGACCTTTCTGATTTTAGAGATATTGCGTAAATGCAAAAAAGCAGTCCTACATATTTGTTTAATATGCGCTTTGAATGACATATCCTGATCAAAAATGACTCCAAGATTTCTCACAGTATTAGTAGAGCTCAGGGTAATGCCATCCAGAGTAAGGATCTGGTTAGACACCATGTTTCTAAGATTTGTGGGGCCAAGTACAATAACTTAAGTTTTATCTGAGTTTAAAAGCAGGAAATTAGAGGTCATCCATGTCTTTATGTCTGTAAGACAATCCTGCAGTTTAGCTAATTGGTGTGTGTCCTCTGGCTTCATGGATAGATAAAGCTGGGTATCATCTGTGTGTGTCCTCTGGCTTCATGGATAGATAAAGCTGGGTATCATCTGTGTGTGTCCTCTGGCTTCATGGATAGATAAAGCTGGGTATCATCTGTGTGTGTCCTCTGGCTTCATGGATAGATAAAGCTGGGTATCATCTGCGTAACAATGAAAATTTAAGCAATACCGTCTAATAATACTGCCTAAGGGAAGCATGTATAAAGTGAATAAAATTGGTCCTAGCACAGATAGACACACATAGATAAAATCTTTGTTGGGAAAGTGTAGTGACACGGACCCACAACAGGGGGCGTAAATGAACGGACAATGGAAGGAGTCAAATTATAACACTTTACTGTTGTGAATGTCACAACCAAACACAGCAGAATCAGAATGTGCAACAGTCAATTAATAAAAGGTGTCGTGTGGGCAGGCTCGACGATAGGAGACGCCCGTCTGGAAACGAACCGGAACCACACGATTTCCACCGCCACCTGAACCCGAGGAATACTGGAGCCGCCAAGTCCTGGAGTCCCCAGGTGGCCACCTTCCCGGCGTGTCGGATCTGGTACTGCTGGCAGAAAGCAAAAGACAGTCAAATGGTGGGTGTGTGAACACCCAGTAACACTGGTGGGAATGCCACCTCCACCTCTCACTCAGCGCGTTGCAGCGGTCTCAGCTGAAAAGGAGCGCCGTCTTGCACAGCCTCCTCAAAAACGACCGATTCTCCTGCAAACACTCAATAAACAGATTTACAAAAGGCTGAGGATATTACCTCCAGATGAAGATGATATCTCGGCAGTTTGGTGGAGGTGTCTTCCTGCTTTTATACCAGATGTGTTGATTAGTGACAGCTGTCACGGATGATGGGTGACAGCTGTCACCACGGCTTGTTCCTGAGGCGGCAGCGCCCTCTCGTGCCTGAAGCCCGCACTTCAGGCAGGGCGCCTTCTGGTGGTGGGCCAGCAGTACCTCCTCTTCTGGCAGCCCACACAACAGTCTTATCAATATCCCCGTGTGATTGTTCCACCAGCAGCAGCTCGAATCATCCTCGCCCGTGCGTACACGACAGTATAATATCATACACACTTAATTGAACATCACAGCAAAACGCGACTGTTTAAATGCCCTTAAGTCTCACATCACCATGAGACAGCCATTTTCTGTTCAACTGGTGCACTTTGGCAAACCCATGGTGAGGAGGGTGGGGCGCAAGAGTACCCATCAACCGCATACACAAAACGTGAGGATTTCTGGAGAAATTGTCACTGTGCTTATGCACAGTGCGAGGGTTCAAGGTCTCCAACACGCACAGTGTTGTCACCGTCATCAGCAACAGAAACAGCAACAGCGCTGGAGTCACAGACCAAATGCCCCCCCCCCCCCCACACACACCTTCACTGCGCATGCGTCATTAGATGTGGTTCACAGATTATTACCTTGTTTCTGCTTCAAACTGCACTCCAGTCATTATCTATCTCAGCAACAAATATCTGAAGCTTTTGTACAACAATCATTTCCACATAAATTCAGCATTATTTCATAACAGCTGATGTGTTCACTGCATGTCGGTCATTTCATAGCGTCACAGATTTTTGCCATGTTTCCGCTTAAAAATGACTTTGGAATGATTTAAGAGGTTTTACCTATATCATCTCATGGTTAATAACCCCATGAACCCATCGCTTTGAGTGAAGAGACTCCATCTCAGACGTGCTGCCGTGGTCCCAAATGATGCATCTGCACTGAAGCAAGGCAGACCGATTTTTAGGGTGGGACCGTTCGGCCTGCGACATCGGCAGAACAAGACAGAAGTACCACCTATATTCTGACTGAAACGGCAGCGAGTCTTGGTCATGATGCAAGCAACTTAAATATCATTATCATGTAAAGGATGTTCTCTTATGTTACACAGCTGTATAATTGGTTCTTGTGCTGATTCATACATTTTTGAATATTAAGTACTGCAAGGCATAAAGAATATTATTGTTAGGAGCTAGATCAAAATATATGTGGAAATATATAAAGCACAGACTTATTTAAATTTATCAATAATGAAACAGTATTTCATCAATAAAATGAAAATGCATTGTTTGATTGTTACAAAATCTTCGCTACCCCAGTATGTAGGTATTGTAGGAGCATGATACATGTACGAGAAGAACTGCATCTCACAATTCATGTTTTAGTGTTAACTATTTTATGGGATATGAAAAGATTTGATTTTCCAATGTATTGCCATAATTTCTGTCCTGACATATCAATATTAAACTGACAGAAATAATTTGGAAATATCTGGAAATGACCATACTATATGACAAAGTTAATGAGAGCAAAATCTTTAAGGGCTGTGTGCTACCAGTAAAAATTATTAGAGTTTTATGAAATTGTACATGATGTGTTTTTATGTTAGGTACAACAAATTTAGAGGGTGAGACTTGAAGTTTTTGGAAAAAAAAATTTGACCATTTTTATGGACCACCCTGATGCACACAGTGAGGAAAATAAGTATTTGAACACCCTGCGGTCTTGCAAGTTCTCCCACTTAGAAATCATGGAGGGGTCTGACATTTTCATCTTAGGTGCGTGTCCACTGTGAGAGACATAGGCTGAATCTCAATTCTACCCCTCAGCCCTTCCCCTTACCCCTTACCCTCCGTTTTGCGCGGGCACGAGAGAGAGGGGTGTCTCAATTCTCTTTTTGGAGCAAGGCGGAGGGGTAGGCGAAGGTTGACAAACCCCTCAGCTTGGAGGGGTAGGAGGAGCTTACTGCTGTCTCCGAAAAAACAAACATGGCACAGAGAGAGCCGCACAAATGAAGCGGCTTTCATTACAAATCACGCTGTTTAGGAAGTTATAACTTGCCAAAAAACGTTACAGGCAGTTGTCTATGACAGCAATGTGTATGCTGCTGGATGCATATTGCGTATATTGCCGTTCTGAGGAATATCGGAACTTCGCTTGTGCACTGAGGCGTTATAATGCATATACACAAAAACGATACGATAAGACACTTTTATATCTCACAATGGAGAAAATCATGATAAAGGATAAGCACGTTAATTTGTATGTTCATAAATGTTTGGATAATAGCGATTCCTTCTGTGTGTATTTTGTAAACAAAGAGGAGCCCTGAACACACTCATCTCCTAATAAGCTTTCAGGAAGAAAAGGAGAAGTTTCATCAGTGGGAATAAGTTGGAAAATATATACACACACACGTACAACCCCTGGCAAAAAATTATGGAATCACCGGCCTCAGAGGATGTTCACTCAGTTGTTTAATTTTGTAGAAAAAAAGCAGATCACAGACATGACACAAAACTAAAGTCATTTCAAATGGCAACTTTCTGGCTTTAAGAAACACTGTAAGAAATCAAGAAAAAAAAGATTGTGGCAGTCAGTAACGGTTACTTTTTTAGACCAAGCAGAGGAAAAAAAAATATGGAATCACTCAATTCTGAGGAAAAAATTATGGAATCACCCTGTAAATTTTCATCCTCCAAATTAACACCTGCATCAAATCAGATCTGCTCATTGACATTGACCCTATGCCATGACACTGACCCTATGTGTCTTTTTGCAAGGAATGTTTTTGCAGTTTTTGCTCTATGGCAAGATGCATTATCATCTTGAAAAATGATTTCATCATCCCCAAACATCCTTTCAATTGTCCAAAATATCAACATAAACTTGTGCATTTATTGATGATGTAATGACAGCCATCTCCCCAGTGCCTTCACCTGACATACAGCCCCATATCATCAATGACTGTGGAAATTTACATGTTCTCTTCAGGCAGTCATCTTTATAAATCTCATTGGAAAGGCACCAAACAAAAGTTCCAGCATCATCACCTTGCCCAATGCAGATTCGAGATTCATCACTAAATATGACTTTCATCCAGTCATCCACAGTCCACAATTGCTTTTCCTTAGCCCATTGTAACCTTGTTTTTTTCTGTTTAGGTGTTAATGATGCCTTTCGTTTAGCTTTTCTGTATGTAAATCCCATTTCCTTTAGGCGGTTTCTTACAGTTCGGTCACAGACGTTGACTCCAGTTTTCTCCCATTCGTTCCTCATTTGTTTTGTTGTACATTTTTCGATTTTTGAGACATATTGCTTTAAGTTTTCTGTCTTGACGCTTTGATGTCTTCCTTGGTCTACCAGTATGTTTGCCTTTAACAACCTTCCCATGTTTGTATTTGGTCCAGAGTTTAGACACAGCTGACTGTGAACAACCAACATCTTTTGCAACATTGCGTGATGATTTACTCTCTTAAGAGTTTGATAATCCTCTCCTTTGTTTCAATTGACATCTCTCGTGTTGGAGCCATGATTCATGTCAGTCCACTTGGTGCAACAGCTCTCCAAGGTGTGATCACTCCTTTTTAGATGCAGACTAACGAGCAGATCTGATATGATGCAGGTGTTAGTTTTGGGGATGAAAATTTACAGGGTGATTCCATAATTTTTTCCTCAGAATTGAGTGATTCCATATTTTTTTCCTCTGCTTGGTCTAAAAAAGTAACCGTTACTGACTGCCACAATCTTTTTTTCTTGATTTCTTATAGTGTTTCTTAAAGCCAGAAAGTTGCCATTTGAAATGACTTTAGTTTTGTGTCATGTCTGTGATCTGCTTTTTTTCTACAACATTAAACAACTGAATGAACATCCTCCGAGGCCGGTGATTCCATAATTTTTGCCAGGGGTTGTATATGTGTAACACATAACCTGACGTTCTAATAGACTGATATTTGTCAAGGAAATAGGGCTGGATGCAAAAAATGGGAGAATTTGAAAAAGAAATAAGGTTAACAGAACTAGATGCAGCCCATAACATACATATAGGTGCTGGTCATATAATTAGAATATCATGAAAAAGTTGATTTATTTCAGTAATTCCATTCAAAAAGTGAAACTTGTATAATGTATACATTCACTGCACACAGACTGATATATTTTGTGTTTATTTATTTTAAATAAATAAACTGTTTTCCTGTTTTATCAATAGTATTTTATGATTGTGTCTTTTTTATTGTTTTTATTATTTTACTTCTTTTACTTATTTATGTTTAAAAATTGTTAGTGTTTTAATCTAATTTCATTTTATTCTGCTTTTAAATTATGTTTGTGAAGCGCCTTGAGGTGATTAGCCGTGATTTGGCGCTATATAAATTAATAAATTATTATAATTACTAGAGATGTACCGAATCCAAGATTCGGTTTCGGATTCCGCCGAACATTGGCCTTGTTGACGGGGTTCAGTTTCGGCCGAACCGTAGAGTGCCAACCGAACCGAATCCGACCGCGCGTTAGCACGTGATTACGTCATTAATGTTTAAGGCCGGGTTCACACGGCCGGATAATTAGGCCGATATCGGACCCGATCTTCCCCTTCCGACAATCTTAAGGACGCTCCGACAATCATGATGACACTAAAGGTAATCTTATCAGATATTCCTGTTGGGGAAAGTGTAGTGACACGGACCCACAACAGGGGGCGCAAATGAACGGTCAATAGATGAGCCAAAAGGTAACAATTTAATGTTGTGAATGTGCACAACGAATATACAGACAATCTCAGAATCTGATAGCAGTCAATACACAAAGGTGACGTGTGGGCAGGCTCGAGGATAGAAGACGTCTGTCCTGAGAAGAGCCGGAACCACACGATTTCCGCCGCCACCGAACCTGGTGAATACTGGAGCCGCCAAGTCCCGAATTCCCAGGTGATCACCGTCTCCGACTGTCGGATCTGGTACTGCTGGCGAGGAGCACAAACAGTGAGATGTGGGCGTGTGCACACCCAGTAACAAAAACAGTCAGAAGGTGGAAAGTCACCTCCACCTCTAATCACACACTCGTGCAGCTCCTGTTAACCACTTATCTGGTTTGGGTGTGAAGCGAAGCCGTCGCTGTTCACACCGAACGCCAATCCAGCAGATAAGGCACACAACAGGAAAGCGGCTGCAAAAAGAGTTCAGACTATGACACAGTTTTCAGTACAGCAGAGAATTACCTTCCCAGGTAGATGATATCTCGGCAGCGAGGTGGAGATGACATCCGGCTTTTATAGAGTGATGACATGACGGGTGACAGCTGTCATGAGTTGATGTGTGACAGCTGTCACTCCCGGGTGTCCGTGGCGGCAGCGCCCTCTCGTGTCTGAAGCACGTACTTCAGGCAGGGCGCCCTCTGGTGGTGGGCCAGCAGTACCTCCTCTTCTGGCAACCCACACAACAATTCCTCCCGTGTGTGGTGTGTTCAGAGCGCTCGGATCTGCTCGGAAGGGCAGATATCGCTGTGTGTGTTTGTCCTCCGACCAAAACAAGCACGCAGCCTGCTGAATGTGACGTTCAGCCTATCAGAACGCGAGGTACTGGATGTACGGAGCAGAAAATAAAATCAAAACAGCTGTTCTGACTTACCAGAAAGTCCGGTGGTCGCGCTGTCTCCACTCCTTTAAAGAACACCTTTTCTTTTTTTTGTATCGTTTTTTTCCCTCTGTTTTAAATAGTCCACAAAGTATCTCTGTTTGTTTACTCTGAAGTCACGTTTAATCTCGAGAGATTTTGCGAGATTTCCTGTCTGAGCTGTGAATGTAGGTGTGTGAAATCTGTTCGTGTTGTTGTTCTTACCGTGTGGCTAAACACTACACACTGTACCACCAAACCTGTTAGAGCTATGATTTTTTTATGTTCACTTGTGTGGTAATCTCAGGTTTTGGAAACCTAAGATAATTTTAAAATCCTGTCGTGTGAACCAGGCTTAAGAGAAGATAACCTTTTTGCTCTCTTTATTTGTTCTTTGGAATGAACAAAACACTAAGCCTGTACACTGAATGGCTTTAAGCTTAACATTTCAGTGGTGTTCTATATATAAGTGTGACTATATGAGGTCTATTAGAAAAGAAACCGACCTTTTTATTTTTTTCAAAAACTATATGGATTTGAATCACGTGCGAATACATCAGACAAGCTTGAACCCTCGTGCGCATGCGTGACTTTTTTCACGCCTGTCGTTTGCGTCATTCGCCTGTGGGCAGGCTTTGAGTGAGCACCTCCCGTCGGAATTCCTTTGTCTGACTACTTGCTGAGAGACTGCCGCTTGGCTTGATCAAAATTTTTTCAGAAACTGTAAGGCACATCCAAGTGGACACCATTCGAGAAATTCAGATGGTTTTCGGTGAAAATTTTAATGGCTGATGAGAGATTAAGGAGTGTTACTATCGCTTTAAGGACAGCCCACGGCCGCCGTCGTCTGCCTGTTTTGAGCTGAAAACTTCCAAATTTAAGCCTCTGTTGATCCAGGACGTCGTGAGAGAGAAGAGACGTTTCAGAAAAACCATTCGTAAGATTCAGGCGGTTTTCGATGGCTTTCAGTCGAGTGAGTATCCGAGAAATTGTTTAACAGCTGGGCATGTTCAAACTTGTCCGGTAAGGCTTCCAACGGAAGTGTTTTGCTGTGGCGCCGTGCGATGAGTGGCTGCATGCTGACGCGCGAATCCGTCCGCACGTCTTTCATTACAAAATCTCCTTTAACAGTGGAATGTCCAGATAAACTGCTGATCCCGACCTCTTCTGAAAATTCTCTGCTCTCTCACGACGTCCTGGGTCAACAGAGGCTTAAATTTGGAAGTTTTCAGCTCGAAACAGGCTGACGACGGCGGCTCAGGGCGCGGCGCGCCATCCGGCGCCGTGGGCTGTCCTTAAAGCGATAGTAACACTCCTTAATCTCTCATCAGCCGTTAAAATTTTCACCGAAAAACCGTCTGAATTTCTCGAATGGTGTCCAATTGGATGTGCCTTACAGTTTCTGAAAAAATTTTGATCAAGCAAAGCGCCAGTCTGTCAGCAAGTAGTCAGACAAAGGAATTCCAATGGGAGGGGTGGACCAGTGCTCACTCAAAGCCTGCCCACAGGCGAATGACGCAACCGACAGGCGTGAAAAACTCACGCATGCGCACGAGGGTTCAAGTTTTTCTGACGCAATCACACGTGATTCAAATCCATATAGTTTTTGAAAAAAATAATAAGGTCGGATACTTTTCTAACAGACCTCATATTCAAATAAAAAAAAATAATGGTAGAAGTTATTGCCTACATTTTATCTTACTGTTAAGGAAAGGAAATACACTGTGCAATGGTTTTCATTGCATTATAATGTACTAGCTGATTGGAGTAGGATTCGGTATCGGTTTCGGACAAATCTTAAGCAGTGGATTCGGTATTCGGCAGAACCTTAAAAATCAGGATTCTGTACATCTCTAAGAATTACTAATCAATTAATTAGTGATTAAACAATATTACTATTATTGATTAATTATTAGTATTAACATTAATCAATTACTAATTCATTATTAATACTATTAATTATTATTATAAATTAAAAATTAATTAACATGACATGATTGCGATGCATTGAAGAAATCTGTGACTTCTTCTATTTCTTTGCATTTTCGCTGAAAGGCGAGAAAATAAAAAGAGCAAACAGGCTACTGCAACAAGTTGCATTTCGGTTGCCATGTTAACAAACAGTGAAGATGGCAGTTTGACACGGTCAGTTTTTGTTTTCTCCTACGGCAGAGGGGCGTCTCAAATCATAGGGCTAGAGGCATACCCCTTCACCTTACCCCTTGTTTTAAAGGGGTAGGCGTAAGGCTAGGGGTACAAAAGAGAATTGAGATTGGGGGATAATCTAAAAAAAAAAAACACAAAATCCGGAAATCACAATGTATTATTTTTTAATAATTTATTTGCATGTTACTGCTGCAAATAAGTATTTGAACACCTACCAACCAGCAAGAATTCTGGCTCACACAGACCTGTTAATTTTTCTTTAAGAAGCCCTCTTATTCTGCACTCTTTACCTGTATTAATTGCACCTGTTTGAACTTGTTACCTGTATAAAAGACACCTGTTCACACACTCAATCAATCACCTGTCCACCGTAGCCAAGACCAAAGAGCTGTCCAAGGACAGCAGGGACAAAACTGTAGACCTGCACAAGGCTGGGATGGACTACAGGACAACAGGCAAGCAGCTTGGTAGAAGACAACAACTTATGATTATTTATTAGAAAGTGGAAGAAACACAAGATGAGTGTCAATCTCCCTCGGTCTGGGATTCCATGCAAGATCTCACTTTGTGGGGTAAGGATGATACTGAGAAAGCTCAGAACTACAGAGGAGGACCTGGTCAACAGAATAGAATGCTTTTTATTGTCATTATACACAAGGTACCATGAAATTAAAAGACAACTCCCGTAGTGCAAAGGTGTAAAATATAAAAGACAAATAAGAATATGTACATGTATTTACAGAGGAGCCAGTAGGTGTATATAAGTAGGTGTGTATAAATAGAAGTCTGAACCAGAATGACCTGAAGAGAGCTGGGACCACAGTCACAAAGATTACATTAGTAACACATGATGCTGTCATGGTTTAATCCTAAAAGGCAGCAAGGTCCCCCTGCTCAAGTCAGCACATGTCCAGGCCCGTTTGAAGTTCACCAGTGACCATCTGAATGATCCAGAGGAGGCATGGGAGAAGGTCATGTGGTCAGATGAGACCAGAAAATAGCTTTTTGGAATCAACTCCACTTACCATGTTTAGAGGATGAGAACAACCCCAAGAAAACCATCCCAACCGTGAAGCATGGGGGTGGAAACATCATACTCTGGGGGTGCTCTTCTGCAAAGGGGACAGGACAACTGCACCGTATTGAAGGGAGGATGGATGGGTCATGTATTGCAAGATTTTGGCAAACAACCTCCTTGCCTCTATTGAAGGGAGGATGGATGGGTCATGTATTGCAAGATTTTGGCAAACAACCTCCTTGCCTCAGTAAGAGCATTGAAGATGGGTCATGGCTGGGTCTTCCAGCATGACAATGACCCCAAACACACAGCCAGGGCAACTAAGGTGGGGTTCCGTAAGAAGCATTTCAATGTCCAGGAGTGGCCTGGCCAGTCTCCAGACCTGAACTCAATAGAAAATCTTTGGAGGGAGCTGAAACTCGAAACCTGAAAGATCTAGAGAAGATCTGTATGGAGGAGTGGACCAAAATCCCTGCTGCAGTGTGTGCAAACCTGGTGAAAAACTACAGGAAACGTTTGACCTCTGTAATGGCAAACAAAGGCTACTGTACCAAATATTAACATTGATTTTTGACGTAATTATTGTATGGCCTTGCCTTACAATATAAAGCACCTTGGGGCAACTGTTTGTTGTGATTTGGCGCTATATAAATAAAATTGAATTGAATTTTCACAGGTGTTCAAATACTTATTTGCAGCAGTAACATACAAATAAATGATTAAAAAAAAAAAAATCATACATTGTGATTTCCGGATTTTTTTTTTTTTTTTTTAGATTATGTCTCTCACAGTGGATATGCACCTAAGATGAAAATTTCAGACCCCTCCATGATTTCTAAGTGGGAGAACTTGCAAAACCGCAGGGTGTTCATTATTTTCCTCACTGTGTGTGTATATACGAGGGCTGCCCATAAAGTATAGGTCCTTTTTATTTTTTTCAAAAACTATATGGATTTCATTTATATGTTTTTACGTCAGTCATGCTTGAACCCTCGTGCGCATGCGTGAGTTTTTCCATGCCTGTCGGTGACGTCATTCGCCTGTGAGCACTCCTTGTGGGAGGAGTCATCCAGCCCCTCGTCGGAATTCCTTTGTCTGAGAAGTTGCTGAGAGACTGGCGCTTTGTTTGATCAAATTTTTTTCTAAACCTGTGACACACATCAAAGTGGACATGGTTCGAAAAATTAAGCTGGTTTTCAGTGAAAATTTTAACGGCTGATGAGAGATTTTGAGGTGATACTGTCGCTTCGGGACGCAGCCGGCGCGGTGCGGCGGCACAGGAAAAAACACCTCCGTGTTGATAACCATTTGTAAAATCCAGGCGGCTTTTGATGGCTTTCAGTGGAGTGAGTATATGAGAAATTGTTTAACAGCTGGACATGTTCCAACTTGTCCTTAAGGCTTCCAACAGAGGTGTTTTTCCAGTGGCGGAGCGTCGCGGCGGCTGCTTTCATTAAAAAAATCTCCTTTAACAGTGGAATATCCGGATAAAATGCTGAAACCGACTTCTTCTGAAACTTCTCTGTTCTCCCACGACGTCCTGGATCAATAGAGCCGGAAATGTGGAGGTTTTCAGCTTGAAACAGGCTGATGACGGCACCTGGGAGCGCTGTGCGACGTCTCGCACTGTGGGAAGTCCTTAAAGCGATAGTATCACCTCAAAATCTCTCATCAGCCGTTAAAATTTTCACTGAAAACCAGCTTAATTTTTCGAACCATGTCCACTTCGATGTGTCTCACAGGTTTAGAAAAAATTTTGATCAAACAAAGCGCCAGTCTCTCAGCAACTTCTCAGACAAAGGAATTCCGACGAGGGGCTGGACGACTCCTCCCCCAAGGAGTGCTCACAGGCGAATGACGTCACCGACAGGCGTGGAAAAACTCACGCATGTGCACGAGGGTTCAAGCATGTCTGACGTAAAAACATATGAATGAAATCCATATAGTTTTTGAAAAAAATAAAAACGACCTATACTTTATGGACAGACCTTGTATATATAGTCGCTGAAAATGACAAGTTGTTGTGCGTTTGGATGGACAAATAGACACAAGGGCTTCAAAATGTACAGATTCCCTTCAGATCTGAACAGAAGAAAAATTGGGGAAAATAAAGTCAGCCATGTGGGACGGAAGCCGACATCACTGTCAAAGCTTTGCAAGGTAGGTAAATTTATTGTTCAGTTCCATGTACAATAAAACTCACCTAAACCATCATCGTATTAATAAGTATTTAATGCTTCGATCTTAAATATGATCAATCTATCTTTATTAGTTGGCTATGTATCACAGGCTTTTAAGGTGGCAGTAATTAAACCATTACTTAAAAAGCCATCACTTGACCCAGCTATCTTAGCTAATTATAGGCCAATCTCCAACCTTCCTTTTCTCTCAAAAATTCTTGAAAGGGTAGTTGTAAAACAGCTAACTGATCATCTGCAGAGGAATGGTCTATTTGAAGAGTTTCAGTCAGGGTTTAGAATTCATCATAGTACAGAAACAGCATTAGTGAAGGTTACAAATGATCTTCTTATGGCCTCAGACAGTGGACTCATCTCTGTGCTTGTTCTGTTAGACCTCAGTGCTGCTTTTGATACTGTTGACCATAAAATTTTATTACAGAGATTAGAGCATGCCATAGGTATTAAAGGCACTGCGCTGCGGTGGTTTGAATCATATTTATCTAATAGATTACAATTTGTTCATGTAAATGGGGAATCTTCTTCACAGACTAAGGTTAATTATGGAGTTCCACAAGGTTCTGTGCTAGGACCAATTTTATTCACTTTATACATGCTTCCCTTAGGCAGTATTATTAGACAGCATTGCTTAAATTTTCATTGTTACGCAGATGATACCCAGCTTTATCTATCCATGAAGCCAGAGGACACACACCAATTAGCTAAACTGCAGGATTGTCTTACAGACATAAGGACATGGATGACCTCTAATTTCCTGCTTTTAAACTCAGATAAAACTTAAGTTATTGTACTTGGCCCCACAAATCTTAGAACCATGGTGTCAAACCAGATCCTTACTCTGGATGGCATTACCCTGACCTCTAGTAATACTGTGAGAAATCTTGGAGTCATTTTTGATCAGGATATGTCATTCAAAGCACATATTAAACAAATATGTAAGACTGCTTTTTGCATTTACGCAATATCTCTAAAATTAGAAAGGTCTTGTCTCAGAGTGATACTGAAAAACTAATTCATGCATTTATTTCCTCTAGGCTGGACTATTGTAATTCATTATTATGAGGTTGTCCTAAAAGTTCCCTGAAAAGCCTTCAGTTAATTCAAAATGCTGCAGCTAGAGTACTGACGGGGACTAGAAGGAGAGAGCATATCTCACCCATATTGGCCTCTCTTCATTGGCTTCCTGTTAATTCTAGAATAGAATTTAAAATTCTTCTTCTTACTTATAAGGTTTTGAATAATCAGGTCCCATCTTATCTTAGGGACCTCATAGTACCATATCACCCCAATAGAGAGCTTCGCTGTTTTGACAGAGTTTTGCTTTCACCGCTTCTTCTGCCATCATATTTTAATAGTTTTTACAGTGTCCACGCTGATTACAAATTGAACAGAAAAGTCTGCAATTTTACAGCACGGAGTTTGATAAAGAGGAAATTGTTCAGCTTACCTTTGATTTGGAGGTGATGACTGTAGAAAGAAAAGCTTGTTGAGGGTCAAATTAGTCCAGAATAAATCATAATCCAGAGACGGAGAACTTTAAAACTGTCAAGCACGTCATTGCATGACACGGAGTTACAGCTGCAGAAGTATAAAATCAGACTTTAAATTAATTAAATAAATCATCAAATTGTAAATTTATGTAAATTTGATAGCTTAACTATTTTGATATTTATTTTGATAGCACCTGTACTTGGATGTGTTGCTGTATGTGGTTAAATGATTTTTAAAAAAAATGTTTAAAACATAAAAGGTTCATTCAGTAGTTCAGCACAGTCAGAACCAAAATGGCACCATGTTATGAGATGACACGACTCTCAGTTATGGCACTGTAGTCCAACTTGAAGTGGTGGCCAAGTGGTTCACCACTAATCTGAATATAATTAGAGCCGAAACAACTAATTGATTTAATTGATTAAAACTGATTATTAAAATAGTTGTCAACTAATTTAGTCATCAATTAGTTGCTAAATAACTTTGTTTTACTGCAAATGTTTCGTTTCTTCCATGTAATCAGGACGGCTTTGCTTTGAACCTTGAACCAATGAAGCAGTGCTTCGATCTGCTACTTCGTTGGTCTGTTTTATTTCGCTTCATCTTAATTTTTCCCCACTAAAACCCTAAAAAGCATATGTCTGTGAGTAATATTTACCTTTTTTATGTTAAACCAACCCGTTATGGTATTCTGAAACAGTTGATAGATGTATTTTATAACTTAAAAACGGGACCAATGCTAACGTGTTAGCATGTCTATGGCGTTTTCAATGTTAAAGTTAGCATTAAGCAGTTCGCATCTCAGCACATTTGTGTGCATTTGTTTTCTGTATAATAATTAATGGCTCAGCATTTGTTGTCGTAAAAGAGTCAAATGTATTACAAATTGTATTTTTTATTTATAAATTAACAATAATAGCAACAACAACAACAACTAATAATGCGACAATTTTAGATAAACAGACAAAAAGAACCTGATAAAACAAACTAACAATGAACATAAATAAACATAAAAATAATTAACTGTTTCCTGTGAACACCTAGTGACTCTTACACCTCAACTTCAACCGTTTTATTTAAGATTAATGACATTTAGTGGGGGGCTTCCCAGACCATTTTTAAAAGAGTAAGTCAAATTTTGTGTATTCTGGTGAATTTTAATGGGTATGAAACCCTCTGAAACAAAAGTCACTTCAAACTGTGAAATAAAAACACAGTATTGATTATAGGGATCTGGGGGATCTCCCCCAGAATTTTTTTTAAAAGAGCAAGTCAAATTTTGTGTATTCTGGTGAATTTTAATGGGTATGAAGCCCTCTGAAACAAAAGTCACTTCAAACTGTGAAATAAAAACAGTATTGATTCGGGGGTGGGGGGATCTCCCCCAGAAATTATTTTTTAAGAGAGCAAGTCAAATTTTGTGTATTCTGGTGAATTTTAATGGGTATGAAGCCTGCTCAAACATAAAAGTCACTTCAAACTGTCAAGCAAAAACACAGTATTTATTCTGGGGGGGGGGAGGGGTCCTGGGGGTGCTCTTTAAAAGAGCAAGTCAAATTTTGCATGTGCAATGAGAAACCAGAAACTGGCTTATTCACATTTAAACGGTAAAAATGCTCTCACTGGTAAAACAAACGCAGCATACTGCAAATTAAACTTCAAAGCCATTTAAAGATATCAAACGTGACTCACCTTTTTGTCAATTAAAGTCACTAACCAGGACTTTGGTGCAATCAAGAAACAAGGCTCGTCCGCTGTGTCCCACCGGAGTTTTTATTCGTTCCTCATTAACGTGGCTTATCAGAGGGGCAGCCAACCCTCAGACCCGGACTGGATCATTAATATCTGCCACTTCATGAACTGAAGTTAAAGATAATGTCCTCCCTTATGTGAAACATGACTTGTTCCTTCAAACGCGCGCAGTGTTACCGGTGTCACATGGGCTCACCGACAAGCTGAAATTACGGCCCCTCGTGTAAAAAAGGAAAGAAAAAAAATATATATCCTTCATTTGTGATTTTTGTGGAACTTCACTGATTAAGCGCTTTTCTTCCAAGTGACTCATTCTCTGCTGCTGCCACCGTCTGTTAGCAGGTGGGCATCGGTCCTCCGGGCCACAGGTCCAACTGATAAAAACCTCTCTCTCTCCCTTTCCGCTGGACAGGGAGGAGAAGAGCCGTGGCTCATGGCAAGCAGTAAATAGAGCGGAGAGGAGTGAAAATTCACAGAGTCCCTTCCTCCACGGTGCCATCCACAATGACATTGCTGCTACTTTGATTAGCGCAGAACGGGATGTTGCTTTGACAGTGAGAGTATCATATTTTGGCCCCAAAACACGCATGACACAATGTGCGCGCGCATATGTCTGGTTAAATTTTCCAAATGACGAAAATCTGTCGTGGTGACGGAGAACTTTAACCCATGTCCTAAATACATTACTAGCTCATTGGCCCACACACTCTGTACAAACCGTTGAAGCAAACTAGCGGCCATCTTACCACTTGCAAGTTAAGCTTACCGCACATACATGACTTATTAGAACATCAAGAATTTGGAGTAATAACTAAGCTGATTCTCTCATTTTCTTATTTTTGTTCTCAGATAATGTAACCTTCATCCCTCCTAATCTATGTCTGCCATGATTAGCCATTTCATTTATTTCCTTTCTTTTAGTACTTTGACACTTTCTCCCCCTCTATTCTCAAGTACTCACATCTCACTGGGACAGCTCAGTTCTAAAAATTATGATTCTTTAATCAAAGTTTATACGAGTTTTGTGCAATCATCAGCAAGCTTATCGAGATAAGTACTATATCATGAACAAAAATGGATAGATAATAAAAGTTATGATGGATAATATAGCAATAGTGGATTTTTTTTATAGTTGCACTGAAAGAGTAAAACACTTAACTAGCTACAGGAGAGGTGGTTTTCCCTTGTAATGTTAATACTTATTACACATAGCTCTAAGTTGACCCAATAAATGTCTTAAAATAGTTCGTCCAACACAAAACTCAACATGTGGCTACACACAAGCCACTTATCATCATTATTAGTATTATCTATGCCTGTATGATGTAATAAGGGACAGAACTCTTCAAATTACTGTTTATTACTTTCCATTTCAATCATAGTCACAGGTGACGTGTTCATCCACAGCCTCGGAACTGGTGATTTGTGCAGTTTATAGCTGCACATGAAGGCATTTTTTTTTTGACAAAATCACAAAGAATAAAGTTGCGTGTGCCTGGTTAAAGAGAAATAGAAAAGAGCGGTCAGGAGCGGCACATGTGAGTGGGAATATGGCGGCTGGTTTGCTTCAAACCAAATATTGGCCATTGAGCGATCCAGTATTTAGATCAGTGTTGTTCACATTTCAGCACGTGTGCATTGGTATGTTAACTGCATGCTAATCGTGTGAATGACGTAGGGTACTGACTTTCTGACTGGCTGGGGATTTACATACTACCAGAAATATCCTACGAATAAAATTCTCGCAACGCGCTCCGGTGCATGATGTCATCGCGATGCCTTCTATTGGCGACGATTTCACTGACAAGAATGGCCCCTAGAGGGCGCCCGGCCTCGACAATATTTGTCTTTTCCGCTCCGATTATGGTACACTGCAAAAATTGCCAACACCTGCGATATTTCAGAAGGTTTTGAGACAGATTCTAGAGGACCGAAGTTATGCCAGCACCACAAGTAATTATGGGTCGCTGAACTCGTCTGTAAACTCGCCGCTCGGTTAGTTCAGCATTTACCTGTCGGACTGGGTCCGACTATCCGTTATTTATGCTCAAACGCATTCTGTGACCAAAGACATCGCTACGCCTCAAACGGTTCGAATATCAAGTGTTAGACGGAGACCAAAATATCGCTTCAACTTCCATGTTAACATGAGAAATACAGAAAGTTCAAAGAAGGAACGGAATCATCGTGCTTTAATTGTGGCTCATTTTCACAGTTGTGAAACAGAAAAAGGAGAACATTCTAATAAAAAAATAAAGATATTCAACAAGCCCCTTCTGTCGCCTAGTGGCTGTTAATGCTTTTTACAAAACGTAACCACGATGACCAAACAAGTCAATATACATGAAACTGACCAGCATGGAACAGTAAGATAAAATCACCCAGTCTAAGTCTGTTCGTATCAATACAGCTCAACCTCAAACACATATATCATGAGAAAAATACAAACCTTTTGAAGATGCACAACAGCTTTCTTTCCCACGTGAACCGGCTTCTTCTTCTCTGTCTCGAACTGCGCGATCACGTTTTACAACAGTTGTGCCCGATCCCGCGACCCAGCGTTCAAAGCACCTCTTCACGAGAACGCGCATTTGAAGTGAATGCAAAAATAGTATACCTGTTACGACTAAAACGTGCATTAATCAACATAATTATCATGCATGCAATATCACACCCACTCTAGATATGAGAAAGTGAAGAGAATGTGCTCAATTTATTAAGAATAACGTATTTAACGAATTTTTAGTTTTAACAAATTATTCAACTCCAAATTTAATAATATTTATGAGTAATTGGCTCCTTTTGTTAATTTGGTTTTAATGCTATCTTAATATGCAATCCTAATATTTATTTTATAAGAGTTTTTCAAACATGGTACTTATTTTAGTATGTATTTATTGGCAGTGGATATTTTGCCGGACTGGCAAACTTGCAGCTAGCGATGTTTTGCCGGATCTCCTATCTGATTGGCTAATTCAAATGATGTGATCGGTGCCAGAACCTGTGATGAAATCAGCTCCAGCAAAGTTAAACTGGACGATATTTCGCCCAACGTGACTTGCGTTGTTTTGCCGGCTACCTAAAGATCTCCTTATTTCACATTCATGATAGTAGTTCAATATTGGTGATTTTCATTATTGAAAATTGGCATATTTTTACCATTCACTACTTTCAGGGGTGGACTGAACGAAGGTTTTGCAGACATGATACTGACAGAAAAAACAGGATAAACACACACGCCAACATGGACTTCTGTATTTCGTTTTTATTCTGTCTTGAATTTGCAGGCTTTTGAAATCACAAATCAAGAGATTATTACAAATCTGAGAGACTATTTCTGTTTACCATGGCATTTTGAATGTTTTATCATGCTAGCTACACAAAATGAGGGCACTTATACCCTCTACGATGACATCATTTGAACTAGCCAATCAGCGAGGAGACCCTGTCGAATATCGCAAGGTGCGTGTTTGCCGTATCCGGCAAAATATCCAGTGCCTTATTTGTTTAGATGATTTTGATTTTTACACGAGGCCAACATATGGCCATCGGGTATTGCAAAGTGCAAAGACCTGGCATCTGTCCGCCTGTCTGTCTCTCCACCTGTCCGCATGTCTGTCTGTCCGTCTGTGTACACCCAAAGACATTATGTCTATGGTGTGTACAGCATAGGTCCAGTTCTATTACTGCCACAGTCTTCAAATTCACAGGGAGCATTCTTGAGACACAAACCTTGGACAAGTTCAAAGATGGCTAACCTTGATGTATTTTAAGAGGTATTTTAAGAAGTTTAAAAAGTTGCATTCTGTTATTTGATCTGTTTCATGCTTGAGTGACGCAGGTGACAGCCAATTAAAGTAGAGCTGCACTCTGACGTCAGTTGCTGGTTTCTTCAAAATCGCTTTGTTGCGTGTGTTGATATAGATGTTTTTCATATATTATGTAAAAGCTAGTGAGAAGTCAGCACTTCTAAAACTGAAAATGCTGTTTTTGGAACCTATTAATGCCTCTGAACTTATTTATAAGACATTTTACGGAGGCAGATAAAGTGCAGCAGCTGTGGCAACCAGCTGTGATGGCATCCTATGACTGTGGATCCTGGCCAGCTGCTGCAGCTGTGCCCATCAACACATATCCACATGTTGCAGCAATGTATCTACAAGAATCAATGTTCACAGGAGGAGAGAGGAGCAACATCTCTTGCACAACCATGTTGCTCCTTGCTTACTGTACAGGTTTCTCTCCCTGAAAGCCCCATGGCAAGGGATAAATGACGACAGGCATTAGGTGGAGAATACCACTGTGACCCTCGAGCCATGAATCTACAGTGCATCTGGAAAGTATTCACAGCGTGAAAAAAACTCAGCCACATGGTGTATGCAGCCAGTACATTCTGAGTGCCCGTCCCAAGCCTGATTAAATGAGGAGGGTTGCATCAGTCAGGGCATCCAGTGTAAAACAAGCCAAAATTAAAAATACAGAGTACAAATCAAATTTCCATACAGGGATCGGTTGAGACCCAGTGTCGCGGTTTGAACAGTCCCCCCTAAAATTTGGCCGCCTTGTGCATACTGTGCATTTATTTATTTATTTCATTTAGCTAGCACCAAATCCCGACAAAGCTTACTTGTATGAATCTGCAAGGCGCTTCATACAAGCAAGGTCTAACCTTACCAACCCCTAGAGCAAGCACACAGGCGACAGTGGTAAGAAAAAACTCCCTCTGATGATTTGAGGAAGAAACCTAAAGCAGGCCAGACTCAATGGGGTGACCCTCTACTTGGGCCATGCTACCGACACAAATGACAATACTTGTACAAATATACAGGAAATTTTAGGAGTCTGTGCTGGTGCACAGGACGGGAGGCCTGCAGAAGAAAACATTCACGCCCATCTCTGGATGGAGCCGCACCTCAAACATAGAGAAAAAAAAAAAACAGGCGGTAGAAAGACAACAAATACAGCGTAATTTGTCAGCATTAAGCAAGAAATACTAAGGTCATCAGTGGCCACTAGCCCAAAGCATCACTAAAAGACCCAGACTTTAGATAAAGTTGAGGCCGCGGCCCGCTCCATTTACTAATGAAATGAATTTAAAAGGGAAGAAAGCACAGTAACATACTATGCCAGTATGCTCACCATATGAAAGGGAAAATAAGTGCATCTTAAGTCTGGACTTAAGATGTCTTTACGGAATCTGACTGTTTTATTGATGCAGGGAGATCATTCCACAGAACAGGGGCACCAGGGGCGGTCCTGGAGGCGGGCCGACCGGGCAGCCGCCCGGGGCGGCACAACCGTGCAGGGAAAAAAAAAAGGTAAAAAAAAAATGGGGTGGGGGGGTTGTCCTGACGTGGGAGTTCGTGGTTACGTTACGGCAGAGCGGTGCCCCCACCTTCCCGTCCCATGGCGGCTTTCCTCTCACTCATTCCCGCAGCTTCACAGTGCTATAAACAGTAGTGAAGCAAAGACTGCAGCGAAACGAGACGAGTCATTGGATAAATACTGGGCTTTGTCCCGCCCATCGGACGCTCAGCGTGTCTGGGGTCTATGGGGCAGTGGGCTGGCCTCGGCCGGCCCGGACGCTCAGCTTCTGCATGATGATTGGATGATCTGTCTGAGGCTGAATCCCTTTTTGATTGACAGCGAAATGAGCGAATCAGCGATCTTTTTGTGTAAACATCCGTGGGAGCGTTTTCATTCTTTTCAGAGTTGAACCGGAGACTTTTCTAGTCCTCTTAGCGGCATTTTCTTTGTTAAAAGCGACTAGCGACAAATCGAGCTTCTATTTCTGTTTTTTTTTTTTTTTTTGTAGCTGCTTGTGTTTGGAGACTGACTTCTATCGCAGTTTCTGTCCCTACCGAGCAGCGGGTGCTGCTGAGCTCCTTCACCGTCACAAAGAACTCAAAGGTGGACACAATTCACACTAGCCTCGCGCCAGTCCCAGCTAGCAAGCTGCACATAATGGCAGACAATTTGAATGTTGTGGACCGGATTTTGGCAAAGCCATTTGATAGTCTTCTTTACGAAGAAGCCATGGCTGCTGTCATGGCTTCAGCTCTCAATGGTTTGCAGGCCAGAGTTAAAGCAATAGCCCCCAGTGCAATGTTTGTGCATTAATGCTATGCACCCAGACTGAATCTGGTTCTGTCTCAGGGGGCTAAATTCTTATCTGAGTGCATAATATTTTTTGCATCACTCTCTGGGTTTGCCATTTTTCTCAAAATCCACAAAGAGGATGTCTTTTCTTGCGTCTGCAGGCTGCTCAAGGTTGCCCAGAAATGCTCCTACTCGATGGAATTTCACATCACGGATAGTGAGCACTGGGGCAAACAATTATGATGCCCTCCTGCAAACTTTTGAGATGATCATTGCAGATAAGTCCATGGATGATGACACATTAGACTGTGCCAATTTCTTTGTGTTTGTTATTGCAGTAGTCATTAAAACTGGAAATTTGTTCTTGAAAATAGCTGGTGTGAGTTCATTTGTGGGATTGTGGGTGTTCTGGATGAAGTTAGTGTTTTCATGGGTGGTGGGGCGGAGGTGGTGGCCACGTTAGTGTGCGCGGATGGGGGAGGGGGGCGCACGCAGGGGAGTAAATCACTCTAGGACCACCACTGAGGGGCACTATAACAGAAAGAAAGCTCTGTGACCTGCATACGTTTTATTCACCCCAAGGGACACAAAGTAGTCCTGCACCCTGAGAACGCAGAGCCTGGGCCGGAACGTAGAGTTTAAATAGGTCAGCTAAGTAGGGAGGTGCTACTCCGTGAATAATTTTTTAGGTTAGTAATTGAACCTTAAAATCTGAACTTACTGGGACAGGAAGCCAGTGAAGAGATACCAAAATGGGTGTAATGTGGTCAAACTTTCTGCTTCCTGTCAAAAGTCTGACAACAGCATTTTGAACCAGCTGGAGACCCTAATGCTGGACTGTGGTAAACCAGAAACTAGAACATTGCAGTTGTCAAATCGAGAAGAAACACACGCATGAATCAGGGTGTTGGCATCAGCCACAGACAGGATGGGATGAATCTTCACTATATTTTGGAGATGGAAGATCCTTCAAACTTGCTAGACATGATGAGGGCTCCGCCCTGAACATCTACATATATTAACTAACATATATTAACACCTAATGCATAGGGCCCTCCCCCAGTGGTAAGAGTAAATGTCCTATTTTTACTTTAACAGGTACTGATGTCACATAGTTAACCCCATCAACTTCATTGCACTTCTAAAACATGCAGAACAAGTTGGTGAACGTAGGTGATGATCGCCGTGAAGCTATGAGAAATGGCGCCCGTGTGGCGGCATGCCGAATATCGACCCTTCGCCAGGAAATTACGTTCTTCCTTTTGACGGCTTTAATTTTGTCATATCATCATGAAAATTGATACACAGGTCAAGCACGACAACCTCTTACAATTCATAGGGGCATCGCCCATGGGCAGGGCAAAATGCCTCAAAAGCGCCCCCTTGAATCATTCAATAACCCCTCCCCATAGGGGTTTTTGGGAGTAGGGAGATGAAAATTGGTACACCTGTGTGACTTGCATAGACGTACAAAAAAGTCTCTTGCATCAATGGTCTACTCTAAATGTGAAGTCGGACATTTTGAACTTTTGTGTAAATTTGGCGTGATTTCCACACGTTGTATTTGAACAAACTCTTCCTAGGGATTTTGTTCAATGCATTTCAAATTTCTTTCAAATCATCCAGAGACGATATTGATAAAAATTTATCAAAAACGTTTCTCTATGTCGAATGGTGTGCCCGCTATGGCGCCGCCATTTTGACCCTTCGCCATGGAACATCAAGTCATGATAACACCTTCATGCTTTGCCTCATTGACTTGAAACTTCACATATGTGATGACAGTTGGCCCCTGAACGTCTCTTTGTGCTCTGAGCACCCCCTAGTGGATGAACCATCGTCATAACTCTTTCATGCATTACCTGAATGACTTGAAACTTCACATGTGTAATGAGGGTCAGCCCCTTAACACACATGGCCCCTCTGTTTGTGCACTGAGCGCCCCCTAGTGGATGAACCATCAACTTCTCATAACTCCTCCGTGCATTGACTGATTTTCTTGAAACTTGAACTGTGTGATTACTGTCTGCCCCATACACACCTGACCCCTCTATTTGTGCTCTGAGCTCCCCCTACTGCATGACCCATCAACATGTCATAACTCCTTCATCCATTTCCTGATTAAATTGAAACTTCACATGTGTGATGACGGTTGGCCCCTGAACACACCTGGCCCCTCTGTTTATACACTGAGTGCCCCCAAGTGGATGAACCATCAACGTGTCATAACTCCTTCATGCATTGTGTGATTTGCTTGAAATTTGAACTGTGTGATGAGTGGTTGCCCCTCTACACACATGCCCACATCTGGTCACAAGGGGATGCGCTGGCCTGGGTAGGTGGTCACGTGGAACAAGGGCCCGTATATGACTGCTTGCAGTCCTAGTTTATTAGGGCCCGAGTAGGAAAAAAGTCCTACGAGGACCCTATTGTAATTGAGCTGTTTATGAGGGCCCGAGTAGGAAAAAGTCCTATGAGGACCCTATTGTAATTGCGCTGTTTATTATTCATTCATTCATTCATCTTCTACCGCTTAGTCCAATTAAGGGTCGCGGGGGGCTGGAGCCTATCCCAGCAGTCATAGGGCGCGAGGCGGGGTACACCCAGGACAGGACGCCAGTCTGTCGCAGGCCCACAAACAAACGAACAAACACAGACACACCCACACACACACGTAAGGACAATTTTAAAGATTCCAATCCACCTAACCCGCATGTCTTTTGATGTGGGAGGAAACCGGAGCACCCGGAGGAAACCCATGCAAACACGGGGAAAACATGCAAACTCCACAAAGAAAGGCCACGGGAATTGAACCCACGACCTTCTCGCTGTGAGGCAACAGTGCTAACCACTAATCCAACGTGCTGCCCTGTTCATTATTATTATTATTTATTATTATGGCCCGAGTAGGAAAAAGTCCAACGACGACCCTATGGTAATTGAGCTGTTTATTATAATAATTATTATTATAAATATATAATTTTTATTATTATTAGGGCCAGAGTAGGAAAAAGTCCTACGAGGACCCTATTGTCATTGCACTGTTTATTATTATTATTAGAGCCCGAGTAGGAAAAACTCATATGAGGACCCAAATGTAATTGCGCTGTTTATTATTATTATTAGAGCCCGAGTAGGAAAAAGTCCTACGAGGACCCTATTGTAATTGTGCTGTTTATTACTATTATTATTATTAGTAGTAGTAGTATTATTATTAGGGCCCGAGTAGGAAAAAGTCCTACGAGGACCCTATTGTAATTGCACTATTTATTATTATTATTTATTATTATTATTATAATTATTATTAGGGCCCGAGTAGGAAAAGGTCCTACGAGGACCCTATTGTAATTGCGCTGTTTATTATTATTTATTATTAGGGCCCGAGTAGGAATAAGTCCTACAAGGACGCTATTGTAATTGCGATGTTTATTATTATTTATTATTATTAGGGTCCGATTAGGAAAAAGTCCTATGAGGACCCTATTGTAATTGCGCTGTTTGTTATTATTATTATTATGATTATTATTATTTATTTATTATTAGAGCCCGAGTAGGAAAATGTCCTACAAGGACCCTATTGTAATTGCGCTGTTTATTATTATTATTATGATTTATTAGGGCCCGAGTAGGAAAAGTCCTACGAGGACCCTATTGTAATTTTGCTGTTTATTATTATTTATTATTATTATTTATTAGGGCCCGAGTAGGAAAAAGACCTACGAGGACCCTCTTGTAATTGCGCTGTTTATTATTATTATTATTTATTTTATTTTTTTTATTAATATTAGAGCCCGAGTAGGAAAAAGTCCTATGAGGACCCTATTGTAATTGCGTTGTTTATTATTATTATTATTATTATTATTTATTATTAGGGCCAGAGTAGGAAAAAGAGCCTACGAGGACCCTATTGTAATTGCGCTGTTTATTATTATTATTTATTATTAGAGCCCGAGTAGGAAAAAGTCCTACGAGGACCCTATTGTAATTGCGCTGTTTATTATTATTATTATTATTATTAGTATTATTATTAGGGCCCGAGTAGGAAAAAGTCCTACGAGGACCCTATTGTAATTTCACTATTTATTATTATTATTTATTATTATTATAATTATTATTAGGGCACGAGTAGGAAAAGGTCCTACAAGGACCCTATTGTAATTGCGCTGTTTATTATTATTATTTATTATTAGGGCCCGAGTAAGAATAAGTCCTACAAGGACGCTATTGTAATTGCGATGTTTATTATTATTTATTATTATTAGGGTCCGATTAGGAAAAAGTTCTATGAGGACCCTATTGTAATTGTGCTGTTTATTATTATTATTATTTTATTATTTTTTTTATTAATATTAGAGCCCGAGTAGGAAAAAGTCCTATGAGGACCCTATTGTAATTGCGTTGTTTATTATTATTATTATTATTATTAATTATTAGGGCCCGAGTAGGAAAAAGTCCTACGAGGACCCTATTGTAATTGCGCTGTTTATTATTATTTATTATTAGGGCCGGAGTACGAAAAAGTCCCACGAGGACCCTATTGTAATTGCGCTGTTTATTATTATTATTATTATTAGTTATGATTTGAGGCCAGGATCTGAACAAAGGCTGAGATTTCCCAAATGCAGAGCAGTCACGACAAAAGGTTGAATTTTCAAAGAATACCAGGTTTAATGCTGGACTGGTGGCAAGATACAAAAACAGTGGAGGAGCAGGAACAACCAAAATACAAAGTTCACTCACTCAGGTTGTGGGGAGATCCAGGGCCTGAGGAGACAAAGCAAAACTTAAGTTGACAATCTTCCAGGGAGTGCAAAAACCAGAACTGAGTACTTACAAAAAGGGAGCAGTCACACAGGACATCAGAAAAGGTGAGCAGTCACTTTAACAACAGAATGATAAGTAGCATGCTGCATGGACAAAGACGAAAAGCAGCACAGGAATCAGCTACCACAGGAAAACAGCTACAATGGACCAGCATGGGACATGAACACAGGTGAGGTTAAATACAGAGTCTGATGAGTGAATTAATTCCAGATGGAAACTCAGAAGAAGTGTGAAGACTAATTTAAGACACTAGATGGCGGCAGAGAACAGAACATACATGACTTAAGAGTGCAAACATGAAGTGACCCAACATACTAATATGCCTAATGACATAGAAAGGAACAATGACAAACACACAGTGGAAAGACCAAGACACAAGCAACCACAGGAGTGTAGGACAAACTTGGTTGGAAAGAAAGGTGAGAAAACAGACAAAACATAACGTGAACAAAGGGCGGGGTCTAACCAGACCAACAGCACTGCACACTCAGTGAGAAGTACCCAGACACAGAGCATGCACATGCACCAGGAACAACACAGAGGAAGGAGGGATAATATGCACACATACGCAGCAAGACAGAAGAGGAGACAAAGACAAGAAGTGAGGACTGAGCGCCCGAGGAAATCATGTATAACTGCATTCACACACACAGACGTACACATCCACACAGATGAGGGCCAGCATGCATGTCAATGTGGACTAGGAGGGGGGCGTGCCAGGACACATGCGCATGTAGCTGAGCACACTAACCAGACGTGCACATGCACCTACACACACACACACACACACACCTGACTCCAACTCCTTCATCCAAATGACAAACCCACAGATTCACAAAGACAGAAGTCATGGACAGAGCAAATACAACAGAAACTTGGACACTGACCATTCAGAAGACAGGACAGACAGACAAGGAAGAAGACAAAATACAAGACCTCAAAAACAACCTGAAGGGACCCTAACAGGACCCCCTCCCCAAGGGCTAGCCCCCGAGAGCCCAAAAACAACCAACCCCCCCCCCCCCCCCCCCCCCCCCCCCCCCCCCCCCAAAAAAAACAGACTACAAGACAAAGACCAGGGGACACGGAACAACCACGGGAAAACCAAACACAGAGCACAAGAACAACCCCACCCCCCAAAAAAACCATAATGGGCGGGAGGCGGGCGGAGGACAGGAGGGACCACCCCCGAACCATGGTGCACCCGACTGGAAACCTGAAAACGGGAACACATTAGGAAATAGAGAACCCAGAAACTGACCCCCGAAGAAAGCGGGAGTCGACACTATGGGAGGAATGCCCCCAAACCAGGGGGCGCCAGCCTGGAGACCTGGAAACAGAAACATGTTAGGGACTACAGAGTCTATAACCCGACCACCATGGAAAGCGGGGGTCAGCGGTCGCAGAAAGTCCTTCTGAAAACAGGAAGGCTGACCTAAGTTCCCCGAACAGAAGGGAGGCAGGCTGGAGTTCAGAGGAGAGAAGATGGGCCGGTGGTCATTGAGAGGAGAGCCAGAAGTCCGGCTGATGCTCTGAGTTGAGTAGGGAGGCCTGGACTTTGGCCGGCAAGAGTCCGACAGTGTGAACGGAGACCGGCTTGTAGGCCGGCTAAAAGTCATGGTCGAGGTCGAAGATGACCCATGCGATCCTCCTGGATGCATGGGAGAGACTGACGACGAACCGTGCGATCCTCCTGGATCCACGGTGGAGCCTGACGTCGAAGCGTGCGATCCTCCTGGATCCACGGTGGATCTGACGACGAAGCGTGCGATCCTCCTGGATCCACGGTGGAGCCTGACGACGAACCGTGCGATCCTCCTGGACCCACGGTGGAGACTGACGACAAACCGTGCGATCCTCCTGGACCCACGGTGGAGACTGACGACAAACCGTGCGATCCTCCTGGATCCACGGTGGAGACTGACGACGAACCATGCGATCCTCCTGGATCCATGGTAGGGACTGACATTGACTCAGGCGTGTGTCTACTTCTTTCTAATCTATTTAGAGGTAAAGTGCTTTCTGCAGGAGCACAAACACTCAGTTCATTCTTGACATCACCCTCGATCCCTAAACCGACACCAAAACCCAAACTTTCAGGATGGGGGGAAGGCTCCTCTCTGAGTCCTTTAGCAGATGACATATGTCACCAGTATCCATGCACAGACCCTCACACGTCAAAACTGCACTGCTACAATCAAAATTTAGAGGAGTCAAAATGGAATTTGACCGTTCCTCTCTGATCGAAAAGCTTAAGCGTGTGTCTAAGCTACATTGCTTCACTCTGGATTCTACGTGGATCGGAACACTTGAGTCTCCATCAGGGTGAGTAGCAACATGTGGACTATGAGAGGAACTAGGATCTGCAGCTCCTCGAAAAGCATCAGACATATTGGTGTGAGCCTGTTTGTCTAAGCAGGGATCTTGGTTGGTATTCTGCAAGGAACAAAGTTCAGAGAGAGCACCACTACTGTCCTCATTATTGTCACTAGTGCTAATTAGTTTACAGTCACCCGCCGCACAGTCACTGCACTCCTGTTCTGAGGATACAACGTCCGTTTGCCCCAAAATGACCTTCTCTGACGTGAGGGCTTGTTGCTCTGGGGTGATGCAGATCACATGGGTGGAGCGATCAAGAGCACACCCTGAAGAGGACGTGGCTTGCTCCTCTGTGACGTCATCAGGGGCGGGCACGGGATTCCCCTCGGTGACGTCCATCGGGCTGATGTGGAGGCATCCCACCGCCATTTCTGAACAGCAGGACTCACGGGCTGACCTGTAAAAAGAATCACAGCTGTTAGTCGAACCCCCTCCCACCCCAGAGCCAAGAGAAGGCTCCACCAGCTGGGTCTTCTTGACACGGCCTCTCTTCTTCCTTGCAGCCCCACTCGCCGGTGGTGGAGGCGGAACCACCCTTTCAGGAACGGAATCCTGTGTGGGAGTGTGGGTCAAAGGAGAGGCAGAAGAGTCCAAGATGGCGCGTGGGTGGGTATGACCAAGGTAGGGGTGCAGGAAGAGAGTGCCTCCTACTGACGACTGGGAGACTCCCGGCTGTCACTTCTGACACTGTTTTTAATATGACTGAAAGGTTAGAGTGTGTCCAGAAAACCTACTGGGTCACGTGCCCAAGCAGGTGCCTCTCGGCGTTCAAAAAGCTTTTCAACGGATGAGAGTTCTGGGAACATTTTTAGAGCCCATGCATGGTTTCTGACCACATTATGCGCTCTGTCCAGCCATTCCTTCTTATCTCTCTTTTTATGAGAGCCATGAAAAGTATTGAAACAAATATTAAATTGTTCTCCAAATGTTACAAAAACTGATTGGCTTGGATAACTGCCTGCTGGGAAAAAGTTTGGCTGGTCCATTCTGTTATGATTTGAGGCCAGGATCTGAACAAAGGCTGAGATTTCCCAAATGCAGAGCAGTCACGACAAAAGGTTGAATTTTCAAAGAATACCAGGTTTAATACTGGACTGGTGGCAAGATACAAAAACAGTGGAGGAGCAGGAACAACCAAAATACAAAGTTCACCCACTCAGGTTGTGGGGAGATCCAGGGCGTGAGGAGACAAAGCAAAACTTAAGTTGACAATCTTCCAGGGAGTGCAAAAACCAGAACTGAGTACTTACAAAAAGGGAGCAGTGGAGAACACAGGAGATCAGAAAAGGTGAGCAGTCACTTTAACAACAGAATGATTAGCATGCTGCATGGACAAAGACGAAAAGCAGCACAGGAATCAGCTACCACAGGAAAACAGCTACAATGGACCAGCATGGGACATGAATACAGGTGAGGTTAAATACAGAGTCTGATGAGTGAATTAATTCCAGATGGAAACTCAGAAGAAGTGTGAAGACTAATTTAAGACACACGATGGCGGCAGAGAACAGAACATACATGACTGAAGAGCGCAAACATGAAGTGACCCAACATACTAATAAGCCTAATGACATAGAAAGGAACAATGACAAACACACAGTGGAAAGACCAAGACACAAGCAACCACAGGAGTGTAGGACAAACTTGGTTGGAAAGAAAGGTGAGAGAACAGACAAAACATAACGTGAACAAAGGGCGGGGTCTAACCAGACCGACAGCACTGCACACTCAGTGAGAAGTACCCAGACACAGAGCGCGCACATGCACCAGGAACAACACAGAGGAAGGAGGGATAATATGCACACATACGCAGCAAGACAGAAGAGGAGACAAAGACAAGAAGTGAGGACTGAGCGCCCGAGGAAATCATGTATAACTGCATTCACACACACAGACGTACACATCCACACAGATGAGGGCCAGCATGCATGTCAATGTGGACTAGGAGGGGGGTGAGCCAGGACACATGCGCATGTAGCTGAGCACACTAACCAGACGTGCACATGCACCTACACACACACACACACCTGACTCCAACTCCTTCATCCAAATGACAAACCCACAGATTCACAAAGAAAGAAGTCATGGACAGAGCAAATACAACAGAAACTTGGACACTGACCCTTCAGAAGACAGGACAGACAGACAAGGAAGAAGACAAAAGACAAGACCTCAAAAACAACCCGAAGGGACCCTAACAATTATTATTTATTATTATTAGGGCGCGAACAGGAAAAAGTCCTACGAGGACCCTATTGTAATTGCGCTGTTTATTATTATTATTATTTATTAGGGCCCGAGTAGGACAACGTCCTATGAGGACCCTATTGTAATTGCGCTGTTTATCATTATTATCATTATTATTATTATTATTTATTATTATTATTATTATTATTAGGGCCTGAGTTGGAAAAAGTCCTACGAGGACCCTATTGTAATTGCGCTGTTTATTATTATTATTATTATTATTTATTATTAGGGCCCGAGTAGGAAAAAGTCCTACGAGGACCTTATTGTAATTGTGCTGTTTATTATTATTATTATTATTATTTATTATTATTATTATTAGGGCCCAAGTAGGAAAAAGTCCTACGAGGACCCTATTGTAATTGCACTGTTTATTGTTATTATTATTATTATTATTATTATTATTAGTAGTAGTAGTAGTATTTATTATTATTATTAGGGCACGAGTAGGAAAAGTCCTAGGAGGACTCTATTGTAATTGTGATGTTTATTATTATTATTATTATTATTGTTATTATTATTATTATTGGGGCATGATTAGGAAAAAGTCCTACGAGGACCCTATTGTAATTGCGCTGTTTATTATTATTATTATTATTATCATTATTATTAGGGCCCGAGTAGGCAACGTCCTACGAGGACCCTATTGTAATTGCGCTGTTTATTATTATTATTATTATTATTATTTATTATTAGGGCCCGAGTAGGCAACATCCTACGAGGACCCTATTGTAATTGCGCTGTTTATTATTATTATTAGGGCCCGAGTAGGCAACGTCCTACGAGGACCCTATTGTAATTGCGCTGTTTTTTATTATTATTATTATTTATTATTAGGGCCCGAGTAGGCAACATCCTACGAGGACCCTATTGTAAGTGCGCTGTTTATTATTATTATTATTATTATTATTATTGCCACTTTTGAAATCGAAATTTTGGCCTCTTCCATGCTCAAAAACTCACCAAACTTTCCAAAGTCATCCGGCCAGATCCGAAATTCGATTGCGCGGAACGAGGGCCCGTACATGACTGCTTGCAGTCCTAGTTAGGGCCCGAGTAGGCAACGTCCTACGAGGACCCTATTGTAATTGCGCTGTTTATTATTATTATTATTTATTAGGGCCCGAGTAGGCAACGTCCTAAGAGGACCCTCTTGTAATTGCGCTGTTTATTATTAGGGCCCGAGTAGGACGTTGCCTACTTGGGCCCTTTATTATTATTATTATTATTTATTATTCTTATTATTCTTCTCACTATTGAAATCCAAATTTTGGACTGTTCCCGTGCTCAAAAACTCACCAAACTTTCCAAAGTCATCCGGCCGGATCCGAAATTCAATATTTTGGGGGCGTCGCACATGGTCGCAGCGAAATCGCGAAATAGCGCCCCCTACAAATTTTCAAAAACCCCTCCGAATTGGCCTTTTTTCGTCGTAGCCTCACGAAATTCGGTACACATATTTACCATGCCAGGACGCACGAAAAAGTCTCTTACTGTCATGGTGAAATATCGACAGGAAGTCGGCCATTTTGATTTTAAGTTTCGATTTTGAGCTAATTTTGCCATTTTTGGCCATTTCCACTACTTACATTTGAACAAACTAGTTACATTTGAACAAACTATCAGCAGAAAACAATGGTGATCAAAAGTTATCAAAATATTCTAATTAAGTCAAAAGGCGTGGCTGCTAGGGGTCGTCAAACTTTGGCGAGCTTTTCGGAGCACGCCATTTCAATTCATAGGGGCGTCGCCCATGGGCGGGGCAAAATGCCTCAATAGCGCCCCCTTGAAACTTTCAAAAACCCCTCCCCATAGGGGTTTTTTTGGAGTAGGGAGATGAAAACTGGGACACATGTGTAACTTGCATAGACGTACAAAAAAGTCTCTTGCACCATGGGTCTACTCCAAACAGGAAGTCGGCCATTTTGAATTTTCTTCTCATTTTGGCGTGATTTCCACATGTTGTATTTGAACGAACTCCTCCTAGGGATTTTGTCCAATGCACTTCTAATTTCTTCCAGATCACCCAGAGACGATACTGACCAAAAGTTATCGAAAGTTTTTCTTTATGTTGAAAGGTGTGGCCGCTATGGCGCCGCCATTTTGACCCTTCACCATGGAACATTATACTTAAACAGGTACTGATGTCACGTAGTTAACCCCATCAACTTCCTTCCACTTCTAAAACATGCAGAACAAGTTGGTGAACGTACGCGATGATCACCGTGAAGTTACGAGTAACGGCGTCTGTGTGGTGGCGTGCTGAATATCGCCCCTTCGCCATGACATTACGTTCTTCCTTTTGCCTGCTTTAATTTTGTCGTATCATCATGAAAATTGATACACAGGTCAAGCACGACAACCTCTTACAATTCATAGGCGTTTCGCCCATGGGCAGGGCAAAATGCCTCAATAGCGCCCCCTTGAAACATTCAAAAACCCCTCGCCATAGGGGTTTTTTTGGAGTAGGGAGATGAAAATTGGTACACATGTGTGACTTGCATAGATTTACAAAAAAGTCTCTTGCACCATGGGTCTACTCCAAACAGGAAGTCTGCCATTTTGAATTTTCTTGTCATTTTGTGGTGACTTACACACGTTGTATTTGAACGAACTCCTCATAGGGATTTTGTCCAGTGCACTTCAAATTTCTTTAACAGCATCCAGACATGATACTAACCAAAAGTTATCAAAAGTTTTTCTCTATGTTGAAGGGTGTGGCTGCTATGGTGCCGCCATTTTTACCCTTCGCCATACAACATCAAGTCATGATAACTCCTTCATGCTTTGTCTGATTGACTTGAAACTTCACATGTATGATGACGGTTGGCCCCTGAACACACCCAGCCCCTCTGTTTGTACACTGAGCACCCCCTAGTGGATGAACAATCAACATGTCATAACTCCTTGGTGTATTATGTGACTTGTTTAAAATTTTAACTGTGTGATGAGTGGTTGCCCCTGCATGCACATGCCCACATCTGGTCTCAAGGGAACACACTGCCCTGGGTAGGCGGTCGCGCGGAACGAGGGCCCGTATATGACTGCTTGCAGTCCTAGTTATTAGGGCCCGAGTAGGCAACGTCCTATGAGGACCCTATTGTAATTACGCTGTTTATTATTATTATTATTACTATTATTCTCACTCTTGAAATCGAAATTTCGGCCTCTTCCCATGCTCAAAAACTCACCAAACTTTCCAAAGTTGTCCTGCCCAATCCAAAATTCGATATTTTGGGGGCATCACACATGGTCGCAGAAAAATTGTGAAAAAGCGCCCCCCAGAAAAGGGTCGTCAAACTTTGGCGAGCTTTTCGGAGCACGCCATTTCACTTCGAACGGCTGTCACGCCCACATACTTCATCGTAGATCCTTCAAACTTGCTGGACATGATGAGGGCTCCGCCCTGAATGTCTAAGTATCTTAAGTTCCCACCTGCGCCATAGCGCCCCCCGGTGGTGGCAGGAAATGTCCTATTTTTACTTTAAGAGGTCCTGATGTCACATACTTAACCCAATCAACTTCATTCCACTTTTAAAACATGCAGAACAAATTGGTGAACATAGGCGATAAACGCTGTGAAGTTCCGAGTAACGGCGTCCGTGTGGCGGCGTACTGAATATTACCCATTCGCCACGAAATTACATTCTTCCTTTTGACGGCTTTAATTTTGTCACATCATCATGAAAATTGATACACAGGTCAAGCACGACAACCTCTTACAATTCATATGGGCGTTGCCCATGGGCGGGGCAAAATGCCTCAATAGTGCCCCCTTGAAACATTCAAAACCCCCTCCCCATAGGGGTTTTTTTGGAGTAGGGAGATGAAAATTGGTACACATGTGTGACTTGCATAGACGTACAAAAAAGTCTCTTGCACCTTGGGTCTACTCCAAACAGGAAGTTGGACATTTTGAATTTTCTTCTCATTTTGGCGTGATTTCCACATGTTGTATTTGAACGAACTCCTCCTAGGGATTTTGTCCAATGCACTTCAAATTTCTTTGACAGCATCCAAAGATGATACTGACCAAAAGTTATCGAAAGCTTTTCTCTATGTTGAAGGGTGTGGCCGCTATGGTGCCGCCATTTTGACCCTTCGCCCTAGAACATTATACTTAAACAGGTACTGAAGTCACATATTTAATCCCATCAACTTTCTTCCACTTCTAAAACATGCAGAACAACTTGGTGAACGTAGGCGATGATCGCCGTGAAGTTACGAGTAACAGCATCCGTGTGGCGGCATGCCGAATATTGCCCATTCGCCATGAAATTACGTTCTTCATTTTGACAGCTTTAATTTTGTCATATCATCATGAAAATTGAAACACAGGTCGAGCATGACAACCTCTTACAATTCATAGGGGCGTCGCAAAATGCCTCAATAGCGCCCCTTTGAAACATTCAAAATCCCCTCCACATAGGGGTTTTTTTGGAGTAGGGAGATGAAAATTGGTACACATGTGTGACTTGCATAGACGTTCAAAAACGTCTCTTGCACCATGGGTCTACTCCAAACAGGAAGTCGGCCATTTTGAATTTTCTTGTCATTTTGGCGTGATTTCCACACATTGTATTTGAACAAACTCCTCCTAGGGATTTTGTCCAATGCACTTCAAATTTCTTTAACAGCATCCAGAGATGATACTAACCAAAAGTTATCAAAAGCTTTTCTCTATGTTGAAGGGTGTGGCCGCTATGGTGCCGCCATTTTGACCCTTCGCCCTATGAATATTATACTTAAACAGGTACTGAAGTCACATATTTAACCCCATCAACTTCCTTCCACTTCTAAAACATGCAGAACAACTTGGTGAACGTAGGTGATGATCGCCATGAAGTTACGAGTAACGGCATCCGTGTGGCGGCGTGCCGAATATTGCCCATTCGCCATGAAAATACGTTCTTCATTTTGACGGCTTTAATTTTGTCATATCATCATGAAAATTGATACACAGGTCGAGCACGACAACCTCTTACAATTCATAGGGGCGTCGCCCATGGGTTGGGCAATGTGCCTCAATAGCGCCCCCTTGAAAATTTCAAAAACCCCTCCCCATAGGGGTTTTTTTGGAGTAGGGAGATGAAAATTGGTACACATGTGTGACTTGAATAGACGTACAAAAAAGTGTCTTGCACCATGAGTCTACTCCAAACAGGAAGTCAGCCATTTTGAATTTTCTTCTCATTTTGAAATGATTTCCACTTGTATTTGAACGAACTCCTCCTAGGGATTTTGTCCAATGCACTTCAAATTTCTTTAACAGCATCCAGAGATGATACTAACCAAAAGTTATCAAAAGCTTTTCTCTATGTTGAAGGGTGTGGCCGCTATGGTGCCACCATTTTGACCCTTCGCCATAGAACATCAAGTCATGATAACTCCTTCAGGCTTTGCCTGATTGACTTGAAACTTCACATGTATGATGACGGCTGGCCCCTCAACACACCTGGCCCCTCTGTTTGTACACTGAGCGCCCCCTAGTGGATGAACCATCAACATGTCATAACTCCTTCATGCATTGTGTGATTTGCTTGAAATTTGAACTGTGGGATGAGTGGTTGCCCCTGTACGCACATGCCCACATCTGGTCACAAGGGAACACACTGCCCTGGGTAGGCGGTCGTGCAGAACGAGGGACTGTATATGACTGCTTGCAGTCCTAGTTAGGGCCCGAGTAGGCAACGTCCTACGAGGACCCTATTGTAATTGCGCTGTTTATTATTATTATTATTTACTATTATTATTATTCTCACTCTTGAATCGAAAATTCGGCCTCTTCCCATGCTCAAAAACTCACCAAACTTTCCAAACTCGTCCGGCCGGATCCGAAATTCGATATTTTGGGGGCCTCAAACATGGTCGCAGAAAAATCGCGAAATAGCGCCCCCTACAAATTTTCAAAAACCCCTCCGCATTGGGTTTTTTTTGTCGTAGCCTCACGAAATTCGGTACACATATTTACCATGCCAGGACGCACGAAAAAGTCTATTACTGTCATGGTGAAATATCGACAGGAAGCCATTTTGATTTTAAGTTTCGATTTTGAACAAATTTTTGCCATTTTTGGCCATTTCCACTACTTACATTTGAACGAACTCGTCCTAGGGATTTCATCCGATCGACTTCAAATTTGGTCAAAATCATCACAACACAATGGTGATCAAAAGTTATCAAAAGATTCTAATTAAGTCAAAAGGCGTGGCTGCTAGGGGTCGTCAAATTTTGGCGAGCTTTTCGGAGCACGCCATTTCACTTCGAACGGCTGTCACGCCCACATACTTCATCGTAGATCCTTCAAACTTGCTGGACATGATGAGGGCTCCGCCCTGAACGTCTACATATCTTAAGTTCCCACCTGCGCCATAGCGCCCCTGGTGGTGGAGGGAAATGTCCTATTTTTACTTTAAGAGGTCCTGATGTCACATACTTAACCCAATCAACTTCATTCCACTTTTAAAACACGCAGAACAAATTGTTGAACATAGGTGATAAACGCCGTGAAGATATGAATAACGGCGTCCGTGTGGCGGCGTACCGAATATTGCCCATTCGCCATGAAATTACATTCTTCCTTTTGACGGCTTTAATTTTGTCACATCATCATGAAAATTGATACACAGGTCGAGTATGACAACCTCTTACAATTCATAGGGGCATCGCCCATGGGCGGGGCAAAATGCCTCAATAGCGCCCCCTTGAAATTTTCAAAACCCCCTCCCCATAGGGTTTTTTTGGAGTAGGGAGATGAACATTGGTACACAAGTGTGACTTGCATAGACGTACAAAAAAGTCTCTTGCACCATGAGTCTACTCCAAACAGGAAGTCGGCCATTTTGCATTTTCTTCTCATTTTGAAATGATTTCCACATGTTGTATTTGAATGAACTCCTCCTAGGGATTTTGTCCAATGCACTTCAAATTTCTTTGACAGCATCCAAAGATGATACTGACCAAAGGTTATCGAAAGCTTTTCTCTATGTTGAAGGGTGTGGCCGCTATGGTGCCGCCATTTTGACCCTTCGCCATGGAACATTATACTTAAACAGCTACTGATTTCACATACTTAACAACATCAATTCCTTCCACTTCTAAAACTTGCAGAACAAGTTGGTGAACATAGGCAATGATCGCCGTGAACTTACCAGTAATGGCTTCTGTGTGGTGGCGTACCGAATATCGCCCCTTCGCCATGAAATTACGTTCTTCCTTTTGACGGCTTTAATTTTGTCATATCATCATGAAAACTGATACACAGGTCAAGCATGACAACCTCCTACAATTCATAGGGGCCTCGCCCATGGGCGGGTCAAAGTGCCTCAATAGCGCAATAGTTGAAGAGTGTGGCCACTATGGTGCCGCCATTTTGACCCTTTGCCATACAAAAAAGTCTCTTGCACCATGGGTCTACTCCAAACAGGAAGTCGGCCATTTTGAATTTTCTTCTCATTTTGAAATCCGATCCTCTTCAAATTTGGTCAACATCATCACGACACAATGGTGATCAAAAGTTATCAAAAGATTCTAATTAGGCCCTTGTGTTTGTACACTGAGTGCCCCCTAGTGGATGAACCATCAACATGTCATAACTCCTTCATGCATTGTGTGATTTGCTTGAAATTTGAACTGTGGAATGAGTGTTTGCCCCTGTACGCACATGACCACATCTGGTCACAAGGGAACACACTGCCCTTGGTAGGTGGTTGCGCGGAACGAGGGCCCGTATTTGACTGCTTGCAGTCCTAGTTATTATTATTATTATTCTCACTCTTCAAATTGAAATTTCGGCCTGTTCCCGTGCTCAAAAACTCACCAAAGTTTCCAAAGTCATCCGGCTGGATCCGAAATTCGATATTTTGGGGGTGTCTCACATGGTCGCAGCGAAATCGCGAAATAGTGCCGCCTAGAAATTTTCAAAAACCCCTCCGCATTGGGTTTTTTTTGTCGCAGCCTCATGAAATTCGGTACACATATTTACCAAGCTAGGACGCACAAAAAACGAAAAAACGAATTTCTTTAACAGCATCCAGAGACAATACTGATCAAAAGTTATCGAAAGCTTTTCTTTATGTTGAAGGGTGTGGCCGCTATGGCGCCGCCATTTTGACCCTTTGCCATCGAACATTATACTTAAACAGGTACTGATGTCACATAGTTAACCCCATCAACTTCCTTCCACTTTTAAAACATACAAAGTTCTTGAATGTAGGCGATGATCGCCATGAAGTTACGAGTAATGGCTTCTGTGTGGCAGCGTGCCGAATATCGCCCCTTCGCCATGAAAATACGTTCTTCCTTTTGACGGCTTTAATTTTGTCATATCATCATGAAAATTGATACACAGGTCAAGCATGACAACCTCTTACAATTCATATGGGCGTCGCCCATGGGCGGGGCAAAATGCCTCAATAGCACCCCCTTGAAACTTTCAATGGCGGCTTGCGCTGTTTTGCCGGCCATCTAAATTTATTCATGATGGAACGGAACGGTCGCGGTCTGGCGGGAACTTAAAGGCAATCAGAGTTTAAGATCTCCATATTTCACATTCATGATAGTAGATTGATAGTGGTGATTTTCAGTTTTGAAAATTGGCATATTTTACCATTCACTATTTCCAGGGGCGGACTGATTGAAGGTTTTGTAGACATGACACTGACTGAGAAAAAACAGGATAAACACATGTGCCGACGTGGACTTCTGTATTTTCATTTTTATTCTGTCTTGAATTTGCAGGTTTTGCTTATCATCCCTGCCCGACACAGAAAATTATCAAGACTGCAAAAATTATTTCCACCATGCCTGAAATTATTTCCACCGTGTGGTGAAAAGCGCCGGTGGACATAATTTTGGGCGCAGCAGTGGAAATAATTTTCGCCACATGGTGGAAATAATTTCAGGCACAGATATGCCATGTTTTTGAATTGCTTGTGGCGTCTGAGAATCCCTCAAGCTACTTCCACCGCATGGTGAAAAGCGCCGGTGGACATAATTTTGGGCACTGCGGTGGTAGTAATTTTAGGCACGGTGGAAATAATTTCGAGCATGGCTATGCCATGTTTTTGAGCTGCTTTTAGTGTCCGAGAATACCTTTTAGCGTCCAAGAATCCTCCACAAATCGGTGATTCAAATGACTTTATGGCAGCCAAAACGGCATTTAAAGATGAAAAATTAGCACCAACACTCAATACCAATGGCATTGCCATGTTGTAATTCCTTCTACGATGACGTCATTTGAACTTGCCAATCAGCGAGGAGATCCGGTCAAATATCGTTAGTTGCGTGTTTGCCATATCCGGCAAAATATATACTTTGTTTCTTTAATGGAGTGATACAATACTTTAAAGTTATTTAAATTAATGTGTCACTAAAAAAGTTAAACTACCGTATCACTCCATAAAAAACATTCTGAAAACACAAAGTTGTTTAAACTAATGTATCACTCCATAAATCTTTTTTTACGGAGTGATACTTTAGTTTAAAGATACAACCAACCACTCACTCTTCTCAGTACCGTGCAACTTATCACAAACGTCTGACAATCCCTCTGTCAAGATGAGGACAAAAATATTGCAGCAATGAGCTCTTGTCCTCTCTAGTCATCATTTATTTCTATACCTTGTCTTGTTGCACAATGTTTTCGTTGGCGCAGTGCATTGTGGGACGTTGAATGACGGGGTGGGCAAGATGGCTGTAAAGCTCAAGCAAAGGAGAGAGTTGGTGGACGAAGAGTGTGAGTGAAGTCGCTTTCTGGAGTCTTTACATGGAATCAATGGTGTTTTCGACGTTGTAGTCTGTCCGCGGAGGATTAGCACTTTTAGCAGCAGCAACGTAATAACAAACAAGTGACATAAAGTCTCGTATGAATTCCGACGAGAAGGAGGACTGTGAGTGTGCGCCACCACAGGCCGAGCGTCGCGCCGCAGGAGGAGCTAGTAGGTGGGTTCAAGTCCTGCTCATGTTCTGTTTCTGTGTTTTTCATGACCATCGTCAAACTGATTGAAATTCTGAAGTACTGTGCTCAGTTTTTTTTTTGTGTGTGTGTGTGTGGCAGTGGGTGTGAGGGACAACAGCAGCTGCAGCATTAATATTAATCAGTGGCCAAAGGAGATGACCAACTTGTTCTATGAGCTTAGCTTGCTAGTCGCTATGTCAACTTGTTAACGTTTCTCTTGCCTGGATAGCTTGCTAGCTGGCTGTCTCGTTGCCTTTTTTGGTTGCATGAGTTCATTTTTATAAGGAATGCACAACATTGGATTTTTACCGATATTTGATATGCTGATATTTTCAAACTAATTTGGGCCAATACGGACATATAAACATTGTTTTTTTTTTTTCTTTTATTTAATTAAAATGGACCGTCTTGGAAAAAAAAAAAAGTTTAATTTGAAAACAACATTCTTTACAATAGTTATATTTTAGGCACTGGTTACAGGTACGGGAGACGGAATGCCTCTGATTGGCTGAACGTCGTCACGTGACCCCCCCCCCCCCCCCCCCCGCCGTCCCTTTTCCTTGTGTTTCTACAGATAAGGCCGATTTGTTAACCCTAACACTAGTGCTGCATTCCATTTACTTTGGAAGTCGTAAGTTGCAACTGGGAATGACGTCACAGCAGTCACAACCGAGGTAAATGTTACATTTTCTACACAACACTGCAAGTATGAAAATAAGATGATGCCTCAAAGATTGTGCCATAAAAAGTGCTACAAAAATACATAGAAGAGAACAGATGGCACAGAATAGGGCTCTATATCATTTCTGAGGAATCAATGCATTGCGTATCCTTGGAGATCTGATATGCGATACATATCAGGCATTGACATTAAGCTTTTTAGTGTACTTGTCCATAGTACAAGTAACCCCGGCAGTTTACTTCTCCTATAGGAAAAGCTGGTTGTCCGGAAACCCGTGAGTGAGATTCAAATTAAATATTTATCACACGTACTTTGCTCTGACTTATCACTTAATAAAAACCTGCCATACTTCTTTTGTTTGTAAGTACTTTAACTTTAATATTCCAACATAAGAATTGCAGCTGAAATAGAAAAATCATTACATTTCAGCATTTTCTGGGACTGAGATTCAGATTAAATATTTATCGCATCTACTTTGCTCTGACTTGTCACTTAATAAAAACCTGTCATACTTCTTTTGTTTGTAAGTATTTTAACTTTAATATTCCAACATAAGAATTGCAGCTGAAATAGAAAAATCATTACATTTCAACATTTTCTGGAACTGAGATTCATATTAAATATTTATCACATCTCTTTTCCTTCTTATAGTTTTTAGGCTTTATTGTTCTGCAGTTTTATTTCAGAAGATGTGGCAACAGAAACAGTTCATCTGTGGTAATACAGGGAGACACTTACCTTAATCCAAATTAAAAATAATAATAATAATAATAAAAAAACTTCACTAAAAGACACAACATAAATTTTGCATGGCCTGTGGTCTTATAGTTTTTCAAAATGTGATGGTGATGGACACATAATGATCTTGACATTTACTTTGTCTTCTATTTCTGTAACTGCAGACCAACATGAAACCAACATATTTCATTTTTTGTGAGGTCAGCTTTATTTTTATTTATTTGTTAATATATATCCATTCCTACATTTGACGCCTGAAGCATTTTCCAAGAAAAAAGGGTTGGGACAGGGAAGTTTATTGTTAATGGAAGAATTCGTTAATAATATTTACAGCCAGTTTTCTTGGGAAATGTCAGAGGATGAATACATGAACCAGGGTTCTAGCTAGTGCAGACTTGCGTTACTGCCCATTACACTATAATTTTGGACCGTTACGATTTTCATTACAGCATCTTTAATCAACCGTTTCTGCAGCGCAACTCCGGTTTGAAGCATGAATCGAAGCAATGCTTTGATGCAATGGCTCGTGGCTCTTTGGTTCGCTGCTCTTCAGAAGCGGTAAGTCCGCTTCTTAACCCCTCTGAAAGCCATTAAAATATCATGAGTCACTTTTGTGTGGATTAAAGTCACTAACTGGGACTCTTGTCTTGCAGTCGAGAAACGAGAATCGTCCTCCGTTCCGTTGTCACAGCTTTAAACGCTGCGCAGCTCTCTGCCGAGACAGAGTCTGCTCGGAATTAATAACCTCAAAACAAATCGCTACTTTAAATAAAATGACACCTTTTACAAACGTTGCAATACAGACAATAAACTACAGTTGACTAAAATGTTTTTTCCTCCCAAAATGAGACATCTTGCATTCTTTATAAACCTGACCTGCAGCACATCTGCAGCTAGAGCTCAGCTCATAGATATGGAAATACATTCATGCCAATAATAATGTCTGAAAGGAAATGCTTTTGACAGAAACCAACAGATTTTATTTCTGTTTATGTCCAGAGATCAAGGATCCACCATGTAGAGTTTATTATGTCCAGAGTTTAAGGATCCAGTAACCAATTTCATATTTATTTACTTTAACACTCAATAAAATGTTGTTCAATTTCAACTTAATCAGCTTATAAAGTGCTAAATTACAACAAAAGCCGTCTCAAGGTGCCTCACACAGAACAGTTCAACATAAAAAAAATTTAAATAAATAAATAAAAATAAAAAATTAAAATACCTAATTAAAAACAGAAGTAAAAGAATGAAACATAAAATAAAAACTACTCATAAGAAAGAGAATAAAAATAGGTTTTAAGTCTTGACTTAAAAATGTCCACGGACTCCGACTGCCTCACTGAGGGCCATGTTCTGGCTAACCCAGAATGAGATTGCCCACTCAACAAACTTCCCCAGCCTTCTGGACATGATGAAAGGACTTGGGCTGTCGTACCTGGCTTTTCCCCTTTGGGTACCCCTAGAATGGCCAATTTTTACCTTGAATTTTCAAAAGCTTCCCCCCTTCCACATCATCCCCCCACCCCCGGTTGCTTTGTTCCCTCGACATTACCACTACGTTAAAATTTTATCCTAGCTAGAACCCTGATGAACATTTCCAACTCACTGAATATTTCTTAGACTTTATTTACATCAATCATTCAGAAATACAAACAGTGTGGTACTTTATGGTAAATCTGTGTCAGGTAGGCAGTTCTCAAAAACTAAATGTCCATGCTGGAAGAAGACAAGTGAGGGAAGTTACCAAGACACAACTTTGGAAGAATATTTGGCTTCTGTGGGTGTGAGTGGAGAAACTGGGAATATAGCAACATTTTTATTTTGTCTTCATTTTGCATACAGTCCCTACTTTTTTTTTTTATTTGTTTCTGTTCCATTTCTGAAATTAAAGAACTGCTATAAGGAAAAGTGTTAACATTTTATTGTTTTTTTCAAACTTTGTAGAAGAACAAACACAAAAACCAAACTCTTATAAAGAAGTTAAAAATGCACAAACGTGCAAGAAAAACTGAACAATGCAGACTGATTTGACTCATGATTTTTGAAAATAATAAGCGGTAACTTACTTTGAAATAAATGAAACGCAGAACTGCAGCCTAATAATTTTGAAAACTAAAAGTCAGCAGCTTGTATTTTTATTCAGACTAGAGTTCATTTCCTCTTTTTTTCTCCTCCTCAGTCACGTTTTGTGCTTGAACATAAAACTACATTAAGCCCTCTAAAATAAATACCTTTGTAAAATAAGTCTGTTAAAGTTCAGAGTTCTCAGCTGCTTTATGTGATTTCTGGTTCTTAACATCACTGCAGAGTTTCTCCACATCAGTTTTTTTTTAAACACACGTGTGTGTGATTTTTATTCTGTTCATTCATATATTCTCATTTATGGAATTTTGACCAATTTATTTCATATCATAATTTCAGTATAACTGTCACCGACACATGCACACGGTGTGAACAGGACGTAGCGTCAGAACAGTCCAGAGTGAAATAAAGGCAGCGCCACAGTTTAGTTTGTGTTGGTTTTCACTGTACTCAGCACGCCCCCCCCCACAGCCAGCCGACCTACGTGCGCGCACACACACACATGGTTGCAGCGATTGGACCCAGTCTTAATTTTAGACAGCTTTAAGCAAAGCCGCCTGCTATTTTTTTTCGCCGTCTTTTTCGAAAATTGACCGCTCAAATGACAGCAGGATGGCTCGCTGCCTAAAACCTTGGTTCTCAATCTCGTGAATTTTTAATCCCGTACCGTCCCAATCACGTGATAAGTAGCAAAGTTGACTCCCATCTCGTGGGAATCCCACGGGAATCCCGTGACCCGTGGGATTTCCAAAAAAATGTATGAATGCACGCTCCATACAGTGTTCTCGCCCACACATTGTTACCATGTTTTCTGATTGTCCGCTGCGTGGAGAGTGGCGGGAAAAACCGAAGACGCTTTCTTGCGAGGTGCAAGGCAAGACGTGATGTAAATAAGAAAACAAAAAGACGGTGGTCAGGTATTTTGGTTCCAAGCGATGAAAATAAAGAATTTGAACGTTTTAAACCCAATAAATGCCACTTGTCCGGTCGGACAACGATTTAGAGCATATTGCTTGTCCGATCACATTTTCCACTTGTCACAGACAATCGGACAAGCGTATCGTATGCCTGCATCTTATGATATTGATACATTTATATGTTAAATACTATTTATATACATTTTTACCACAAACCATGTTCATGGTATTTAGTGTATGAAGCTCCCGTTTTTCGGGAAATTTATTTCATTCTCAAATATTACAAATAGTAATATTGATAAGTAATATTGGTTGTTGTTATGATGATGATTATTACTAGGGTTGGACATCTTAAAACCGGTTCTTTTCAAGAATTAAGAAATTATTAGATCCACCTACATCAATAGCCTTTTTGCTTAACGATTCGCTTATCTGACCTTCAGAGTGGCTGTTGTTTTTGAGGGAAAATGATCATTTGCAGACCCTACAGTGGATCTACAATCAACCGCTTCTGCAGCGGCTCTGCTTGAAGCAAAGAAGCAGTGCTCTGACCCACTGCTTCATTGGGTCTCTGCTTCGCTGTTTTTTAGAAGTGGCAAGTCCCCTTTTTAACCCCTCTCAAAGCCACGAGAGGATGTCAGTCATGAGTCACCTTTGTGCGGATTAAAGTCAGGCAAGAAACGATAATTGTCCTCCGTTCCTTTCGCACAACTCCAAATGCTGCGCCACTCTCTGCTGAGTCAAGTTAGAAAGATAGACTCTGGTCGGAATTAATAACTTCAAAGCGAATTGCCATTTTGAATCAAATGACACCTATTTCCAAATGGTGTAATACAGACAACAAACTACAACAGACAAAACTTTTTTTTTTCTTCCAAAATAAGGCGTCCTCGTTCTTTGTGAATTACATTGATGTTGCCATTCAGCACAGCCGGCTGCAAGAGCTGATACCTGAAAGTAAATGGTTTAGACAAAAACTACAGATTTTGTTTATTTTTATTCATGTCTAGAGATCAAGGATCCAGTGACCAATTTCATATTTATTTACTTTAAGACTCAATGAAATGTTCTTGACATAGAAAACCTGTAAAGCCTACTTTTAGTGCACAGAAAATTCAGAGAAGGTATTGAGAATAGAATCGATAAAGAATTGGATCTATAAGTGGAGTTGATATTGTTAAAATCTCATCAATACCCATCCCTAATTGGGTCATTCTGTATGAAATCACCAAAGGTCCCAGTTTTATGTTTTTAGAGTTGCCTGGTTTTGATATATTTTGTAGCCAGTGTTGAGAGAAGAAGAATGGTCTTGGCGGCAGCTCAATATCTTGTTTTGTTTAGATTCTATGGGGGTTTGAAAAAGGAGGCGTATCTGTGTTAACTCTGTGTTCCGATTGTGACCATGTTTACTTGGCCATAAATCAAAAACTAGAAAAGATATTAACTTGATATTTTCAGAATTTGTTTATTCTGTCTTAAAGTTTATGTAAAATATACAGTTGAAGTAATTAACCCCCTGGGGGCCATGCAGTTAATTACCAAAAAAAGTATTACTAAATAATAGGCGCACGCAGCAGTTGCTGCTGCAAATGCTGCATTCCAGTACCGTCTGAAATTACACAACATTTTTATTGTTTACAATTCAGCAGCTGCTTGTGGTAAAATAATAAATTATATCCACACAAAAGATTAATTCTGGCCTATGTAAGGTGCCTGAGCCCATTGAAGCTGACCCCCCACACAGATAAAAAAAAAAAAAATCCAAGCAAGCAGGCTGAGTTTGCCCTGTAATTTCCAACGGTACATAAAGCAGCAGCAGCCTCAGCGCTCACAAACCAGCTTGAGGAAAGAGCTTTGTAATGTCAGTTACAGAATCTATAAAATAATTATTAAAGGCATTAGATAAAGCCAAAGGATCATTAGTTAAAGTCCAGATTTACAATCAGAGGGATTTCAGAGGGATTTCTCTGAGTTAAAACCTTTACCAAGAAGTTTATTATAATTTGCCATGTTTTTACCATTATCCTTTGTGCTTTAAATCAAGTTAATAAAGAAATTTGCAGTGGTTTTCCTTACAGTTTGTGTAACTTTATTACACAAACTTTATTATTGACTTATTTATTATTATTTATTATTAACTACACTTTATTATTGTATCTGTGGCCAGACCAGTTTTCAAGTATTTCTTTAGCAATTTTAGCAAAATTTCTTTATTTTTAAAGCGTCATTAAGATTCTGAGTGATTTCTGGATACTTAATCATTCGCGGGATGATGTCTGTCTAACTTCATATATCTTTCTTTTGAAAGTTTTCCAGTGAATAAAATTAGATTATGATCTGAGAGCCCAGTCAGAAAATTAAATGTTTTGCTAATTCTGTCTGGCTTATTAGAAAAAAAATATGTATTCTTGTCTGTGAGGAGGTTGTTATTATGGTAGGTTTTTCCACTAGTTGCATAAGGTTGAAACGATCTACAGTTCTTTTCAGTTTTTTTTTCTCAATTCTGTTTATCATCCCAGTTAACATTAAAATCACCAATAACAATGATCTCCTTATTTTGGCCATATGATTTGAGCAAGCTTTTTAAGCTGGTCATAAAACTCCACTTTTGCAATGGGCTGTCCATATAAGCAAATCAGGAGGAAGGACATTTCATTAGATGAAGCTATTTCAACACCAACACAATCCAAAAAAATATTAGCAGTCAAATCCAGCTGTTTCATTGTACTTTTTAAATGTAAAGCAACATGCCACTCCAAATCTTTCCTAAACACTTTATAGCCTGGCATTGTCACCAGCTGCTGGAGTTTGTTTTAGCCAAGTTTCAGATATCCCAAAACAGTCGATGTTTGATTCACATAATAGCTATTCAAGTTGTTCCTGCTTGTTTTCCATGCTTCTACAATTTAAATGACCACATAGCAGTCCTTTAGGTTTACAGCTGCTATCCCATGTTATCTGAATAAGTGTTTGGAACAGCCTGACTTTGCGATGTTTTTTTTTTTTTTAAAAACTGGATTTCTGTAAATTACCTTACTATTATTTCCACCACGGGCTGTTTCCTCAGTTAACTAGATTAGATTAGATTTAATGGTAAAGGTGTCCTGGATGACGTAAGGCCTCCCGTGGGAGCAGTCCAGTTTGCTGGCGGAGAGTCCAGTCACAGTCCCTCAGTCCAGTAGCCTGTCCGCAGCTATACATCGTGATCATTAACAATGTAGGCCTTGTCCCTGTCGCCACGTGTGTGTGTGTGTGTGTGTGTGTGTGTGTGTGTGTGTATGTATGTGTGCGTGTATATATATATATATATATATATATATATATATATATATATATATATACACACACACACACACTCAACAAAATATAAACGCAACACTTTTGGTTTTGCTCCCATTTTGTATGAGATGAACTCAAAGATCTAAAACTTTTTCCACATACACAATATCACCACTTCCCTCAAATATTGTTCACAAACCAGTCTAAATCTGTGATAGTGAGCACTTCTCCTTTGTTGAGATAATCCATCCCCCCTCACAGGTGTGCCATATCAAGATGCTGATTAGACACCATGATTAGTGCACAGTTGTGCCTTAGACTGCCCACAATAAAAGGCCACTCTGAAAGGTGCTGTTTTGTTTTATTGGGGGGGATACCAGTCAGTATCTGGTGTGACCACCATTTGCCTCATGCAGTGCAACACATCTCCTTTGCATAGAGTTGATCAGGTTGTCAATTGTGGCCTGTGGAATCTTGGTCCACTCCTCTTCAATGGCTGTGCGAAGTTGCTGTTTATTGGCAGGAACTGGTACACGCTGTCGTATACGCCGGTCCAGAGCATCCCAAACATGCTCAATGGGTGACATGTCTGGCGAGTATGCCGGCCATGCAAGAACTGGGACATTTTCAGCTTCCAAGAATTGTGTACAGATCCTTGCAACATGGGGCCGTGCATTATCCTGCTGCAACATGAGGTGATGTTCTTGGATGTATGGCACAACAATGGGCCTCAGGATCTCGTCACGGTATCTCTGTGCATTCAAAATGCCATCAATAAAATGCACCTGTGTTCTTCTTCCATAACAGACACCTGCCCATACCATAACCCCACCGCCACCATGGGCCACTCAATCCACAACATTGACATCAGAAAACCGCTCACCCACACGACGCCACACACACTGTCCGCCATCTGCCCTGAACAGTGTGAACCGGGATTCATCCGTGAAGAGAACACCTCTCCAACGTGCCAAACGCCAGCGAATGTGAGCATTTGCCCACTCAAGTCGGTTACGACGACGAAGTGGAGTCAGGTCGATACCCCGATGAGGACGATGAGCATGCAGATGAGCTTCCCTGAGACGGTTTCTGACAGTTTGTGCAGAAATTCTTTGGTTATGCAAACCGATTGTTTCAGCAGCTGTCCGAGTGGCTGGTCTCAGACGATCTTGGAGGTGAACATGCTGGATGTGGAGGTCCTGGGCTGGTGTGGTTACACGTGGTCTGCGGTTGTGAGGCTGGTTGGATGTACTGCCAAATTCTCTGAAACGTCTTTGGAGACGGCTTATGGTAGAGAAATGAACATTCAATACACGAGCAACAGCTCTGGTTGACATTCCTGCTGTCAGCATGCCAACTGCACGCTCCCTCAAATCTTGCGACATCTGTGGCATTGTGCTGTGTGATAAAACTGCACCTTTCAGAGTGGCCTTTTATTGTGGGCAGTCTAAGGCACACCTGTGCACTAATCATGGTGTCTAATCAGCATCTTGATATGGCACACCTGTGAGGTGGGATGGATTATCTCAGTAAAGGAGAAGTGCTCACTATCACAGATTTAGACTGGTTTGTGAACAATATTTGAGGGAAATGGTGATATTGTGTATGTGGAAAACGTTTTAGATCTTTGAGTTCATCTCATACAAAATGGGAGCAAAACCAAAAGTGTTGCGTTTATATTTTTGTTGAGTGTATATATATATAAATCAGGGGTGCACATAACTGGTACTCATCATGCTCATGTATGCTAAAAATTATTGATGCACAGCGGACGGCTCACAGAGGGAAACACTTTTCCTACAATCTGTCTTTGCTTTCCTCCTATGAAGTGCTTCCCTTGTGTTTTCTGTTGTGCATCATTTATTTTTAGCATGCACCAGCACCATGAGTACCAGTTATGTGCATGCCTGTATATAATATGTATATTTTGTTGTTGTTCTCCACAAGCATTTTTCTTCATTAGTGGAGAGGAGGCTGGGCTCCCTGTGTTATCTTAGTTGCCGTGTATGGTCCAGCAGCCCCTATATGAGTATGTGGGGGTCACACACTCACTTTGTTTGGGAAAGTGGGATGGGGGAGGTGGGTTATGTTTTTTTTTTTTTTTTTTTTTTTTTTTTTTTTTTTTTTATGTGTTATTATTTTTGTTGGTGGTTCATTTGGGCATTAGGTTTGTACACTGCTACTGTTTTAGTTAGATATGTATCCTAGTTTACCTGTGCTTGATGGAGGCCACACTTTTACAAGTTGGAATGTGTGTGGCCTGGGGCATATACTTAAGAGGGCTAAGGTGTTCTCTCATTTAAAATCTCTGTCTGCTGATATAGTGTATTTACAAGAAACGCATATCAGACACACAAAGGAAAAGCTGCTTAGATGTTGCTGGGCCAATCAGATTTTTCAGTCCACGTTCTGCAGTAAAGCTCGGGGTGTGACAATTTTGATTCCTAAGACAAGTCATTCAAAATGAGTGTAACAGGTGAGTAGGTCAACCTGATTTTGAACAGCATAGAAAGGTTAATGGCGACCATCTTCCAAAATTTAGCCACAGAGCTACACATCCAGAACATATGGAAAAAACTGCCTATCACTTTAGAAGTACAGAGAGTACATGTTGGGTCATTAATAACCTTCATCAAGTGAATCTTCCTCCTAGTTAAATATGTCCTGTGTATATAATTGTGATGTATTTGCTGATGGTCAGGGTTTCTGGATGCTAAACTCACATTAATAACCCAGACACTATCCTAATCAGATGTAGGTTTCAGATGTGGAACATCACTCCTCCACATCGTGTCTAATGCCAAGGGTCTGTAATAATGCTGCAACAAAAACCAGTAGTCTTGAAACAAAACCAAACGTTTGTTAGCTTACCTGAAATTTATCCCTCTGCGTCATGTTATTTATAGGCTAACGTGGCCTACATGTTGCTGCAGCCATGAGCCTCGAGCTCTCTTCAGCCGGGAATAATATCCACCTCTATATCCTTTCACTAAGGTACTTAAATCATGTCTCCATATACATTTCAACATGCTTTACTTTTTCTTGTTTCCCCCTTTTTAATATTATTGTATTTATGGAAAAATTGGAGGACTGGGGTACAATTAGTTATACCTAACAGCTTATGTTAGCTTATCTAGCCGGCTGTAGCACCGTTTATCGTAGTTTACAATATAGTTGGTTCTTTTCTGTTTAATAACCCACATTAATTCATGCTTTTGTCCAGATTTATTTTTATATGTATTTGTCAATACCATTATTGTAGGTTTAACTATGCTATTATACTTTATACACTAATTACCGTTTTTGTTTATCTTGTTAGCTTGCTTGGTACAGTTGTCTTATTAATGGCTAATTTAGTTCTTCTAACTATAATGAGCTTATTTTCGTTATTTACAATTTTATTTTACATGGTGTGGATTTTAAATGATTCATCAGTTTGTTCTTTTAAAGATATCAATATATAGTACCTAAATTCTTAGGGTTCCATTTGATAGCATATAGATTATACTTTTTATTTTCCTATAGTATGCTAACAGTTACTTTAGATCAGCGGTGGGCAACTTGTTCCAGAAAGGGCCAAGAGGGTGCAGATTTTCTTTGCAGCCACTGACTCCACCAGGTGATTTCTCTCATTAATATCACTTTGAGCAGATGGAATCAGTTAATCAGTGAAATCACCTGGTGGAGTCAGTGGCTGCAAAGAAAACCTGCACCCTCTTGGCCCTTTCTGGAACAAGTTGCCCACCCCTGCTTTAGATAGATACCAATACACATTACATCATTGCTGTTTCTATAATAAAATACCATATTTATAGCTTAGCCTACTAACTATAATTTAATTTTACTACTAGTCTACATACTGAATTACCTATACTACAATCTTCTCCTCTATTAATATTTAGATTTTAATGCCTGCTCCTGTATATTATATAGTACCATATTTATTGTATATGTTGTTTATTACCCTTAATATTTAAATATTAGTTTTATATATATATATATAGATATATAAATAAAATGTCTTATCTTTCTTATGTCTTCTTATTTATTATTATATATGCCTTTTTTCTTGAGCCGCTTGGGTGGGTAGGGAGAGTTCCCTAAAAAAAGCTTTTCAACTTACCATCCCTGGTTCTCAAGACCAGGCACCTAAGTGGCTCTGCTCTACTCTTTTCTACTCTTCTGTTTTACTCTTCCTTTCTAGATATTTAAATATACCTTAGTATACTAGCATAGTTCCACCTTAGAGTTGGAATATAATCTATAAGATATACCTTACTGAATTGTCATGTGTGCTTCCAAGAGAGTGGAACAATTTTTGAAGAGATTGCTGTGTGAGAGGGCCATGTAAAGAAATGCCACTGACTTTTAAAGATGCTCTCAGTTTCAAATAAAAGAAAGCGGTATGTGGGACATCATACTTAATACATGCGTATGCTCTGAAAAGTAATAACCCCCCTTCCATAATTATCACCAAGTGTACAAATATTTTTTTCTTTCCCAGTCAGGAAAACAGATTGGCTGACCGCCAATTAACAATTTATCCTTGTTAAATATCGGAGAATGTGGGCCCCACCCAGAAGAACAACCAACGAATTTCTCCGCCCTCGTCCATACAAAAAGCAAATATGAAATTATAGGTCCAAATCTCAAACGGCTTTGGTGGGCTGAGATAAGAGAGTACAATATATTAACCACAGAGTATGTAAGTAACATCCGCTCCTCCAAAGCTCGCCACGACACCTGTGCATCTGGTTGAAATAGAGTTAATAAAGGCCTCAGTGTGAAGGACCAATTATAAAATTTGAAATTTGGGAGAGACAGGCCGCTGGCCTGCCGTTCTCGCTGCATTGTGGTGAGCTTAATACAAGGCTGTTTACCACACCATAGAAATTTCGTTATTGCTATTTGCAATTTGCTCCAATATTGAGGGGGTGGGGGAAGCATCGAGCTGACAATGTTGATTATGGGCAGAACATTCATTTTTATTATAGCCACCCTGCCCCAAAGTGAATTTGGCTGGCTAAACCACCTCTGGATGTCCCCCACGACTTTGTTGAGTGTATTACAAAAATTATTTTTAGCTATCGTTTGTATAGAGGAATATATATATCTATCCCCAGATAAGTAAAGCTTTTAGTAACTGGAATAGAAGCAAGGATGGGAACATTACACATAGCCTGATTCAACGGTAGCAAAGCTGATTTCTGCCAGTTTATTCTAAAATCAGAAAACTTGCAATAGTGGTCAAAGGTTGACAGGACATGTGGGATACATTGTACTGGATCGTTTATATACAATAAAATACCATCAGCGTATAGTGAAATGTGATGGTGTGTTCCATTAATAGAAAATGGAGAGATTGTAGTTGAGCTGCAGATGGCTTGTGCTAGTGGTTCAAGAGAGTCAGCAAATAACAGAGGGCTGAGAGGACAGCCTTGTCTTGATCTTCTGGAAACCGCAAAGGGAGGAGAGCTAGTTCTGCCTGTGAACACTACGGTTGTTGGGTTTTTGATACGACACTTTAATCATATTAATGAACGGCATGCCAAACATCGTAGACTCGAGCACAGACCACTAAAAAAGGGCACTCCAGGTGGTCAAAGGCCTTCATTGCATCTAGTGAGAGGATCTAGTGATCTAGATCCTCTCACAGATGCTGAGATCTCTACAGATGCTCTAGATCTAGTGAGCATCTGTAGCGACTCTTCAGGTGTGTTCTGCTGTGATAGAAGTCCCAAGCAAGCCCATTCAAGCAGAGAAAAGAGGGCTGCATCTTGCAGACCTTCCAGTAGAGGGTGCTAATAACCAAGAGTTATGGGCGTTGATAAGGGCAGACTACTATTGGCAAGCAGTTACCAAAAGGTCACATTTACTCGTGGCAGTTGAACCCATTTTTGCATGGGCTTTACAGGGACCTAGGCATGTGGAGTTTAATTGATATGACTCTGTATCTACGGCTGTGCTCAAAAGTTTACATACCCTGTCAGAAGTTTAGTTTTTTTTTGGCCATTTTTCAGAGAATATGAATGATATGGTTGAAGCTATTTAATGTCAAACAACTGTGTTTACTCTTTTGAAATCATAATGACAACACAAACTACCCAAATGACCCTGATCAAAAGTTTACATACTCCTTTTCTTAATACGGTGTGTTGACCCCTTTAACATCATTGACAGCTTGGAGTCTTGTGGTGGTTGTGGACAAGGCTCTTTGATGGTAGCGCTGCCACTGAATATGTTTCTGACTTTATTTACATCAATTACAAAGAAATACAAACAATATGGCACTCTATGGTAAATCTGCATGGAGTAGACAGTTCTCAAAAACTGAGTGACTGTGCTAAAAGGAGAAGAGTGAGGAAAGCCACCAAGACACCCAGACAGCCCAGAAGAAGTTATGGGCTTATGTGGCTGTGATTGGAGAAATTGCACAGTGCAAGCTTTGCATTTTGCATCACTATTCTTAGCTTCATAGTGGAGTAGAACAGAGAAGGATTTTCTTTCACCAAAACAGATCAAATCCAGGCTAACATCTCAGATGTACCTTCTGGCAATTTGGAGCTAAACCGTCAGCTTGCACTGTGCATAATTTCTCCAATCACAGCCACGTAAGCCTATAACTTTTTCTGGGTTGTCTGGGTGTCTTGGTGGCTTTCCTCACTCTTCTTCTTGCACACACTCAGTTTTTGAGAACTGTCTACTCCATGCAGATTTACCATAGAGTGCCATATTGTTTGTATTTCTTCATAATTGATGTAAATAAAGTCCAAAAACATTCAGTGGCAGCTTTACCATCAGAGAGCCTCATCCACAACTACCACAAAAGACTCCAAACTGTCAGTGATAAAGGGGGCAAGAGTAGAGTATTAAGAACAGGGGTATGTAAACTTTTGATCAGGTTCATTTGGGTAGTTTCTGTTGTCATTGATTTGAAAAGAGTAAACACTGTTGTTTGCCAATAAATGGCTTCACCCAACTACTAACCATGAGTAAAAAAAAGTTTTTGTGTTATTGTTCATATTCTCTGAAAAATGGCCAAAAAAAAAAAATCTGCCGGGGTATGTAAACTTTTGAGCACAACTGTAGATACAAACGTGTGCGACGCGAGTGCATCGATTCATTCATTGTGTATTGATTCAATTGACGGGTTGAATCGTGTTGCATCACTCGCTGCCTGCTTGCATCAGTTTTTTTCCCCAAGGCATATTGAAAGCACCACGGACAGTTCGCTTCACCAGAGCGGCCGTTGTTTTTGAGGGTATTTATCGTGGAAATTATTGTTTCGCTGCGTTGATTGCAGACTGCAGCGGGTCTGCTTGAAGCAACGAAGTAGCGCTTCCACCCACTGTTCGCTGGTTCTCTGCTTCGCTAAGAAGCAGCAGGTCCTCTGGCGTGAGCACCAGCCATTATGTAAACTGAAATTGTCCATCAGGTAAAGGAAATAATGAGAATAATGATAATGATATGTTTTGTGGGACTGCGTGCGCAGCTCCAAAGAGCCACGCAGATTTCGGTCAGAATTAATAACTTCACAGTGAATTGCTGTTTGAAATTAAATGACACCTCTTTCCAAACGTCATAATACAAACTACAACCAACCAAAATCAGGGTTTTTTTTTTTTCCCAGAATGAGACATTCTCCGTTTTTTTATGAATTACATCCTGATATACAGCGCAGCCTGCTGAAGAGCTCAGCAGAGTCTATGGAGTTACATTAATTTCTGAAAGGAAATGCTCTTGACAAAAACTACGGGTTTTATGTTTAATTTTATTTCTGTCCAGAGATCTAGGATCCAGTGACCATGTACAAATTTTATTGATTTTTATTTATGTCCAGAAATCAAGGATCCAGTGACCAATTTCATATTTATTTACTTTAAGAGTCAATAAAATGTTGACATAGAAAACCTGCAAAGCCTACTTTTAGAACACAGAAAATTCACAAGAGGTATAGATAAGGGAATCGATAAGAATTGGATCGGTAAGCGGAATCAGTAATGGCATCGATATTGATAAAATCTTATCAATACCCATCCCTAATCGTAGCACACCAAATCGCATCGTGAGGAATTGAATCACCATCAAATATATATCAAATCGTATAAAATCAGGAACAGGGGTGAATCGTATCACACTGTATTGTCATATATCACTATATGTATTGTATCGAATCATTGTCAGTGATGAGATTCACATGCCTATTGCATGTACTTAGACTTGAAACCATTCTTAGATGAAAATGGTCTGCTAAGTGTTGAGGGAAGACTGCAGAACTCTGATTTTAGTTTCAGAGAACAGCACCCCTGGGTACTATCAACAAATCACATGTATTCTGAACTGTTAGCTCAGTCATGCCATGAAAAGGTGATGCATTCTGGTGTAAGAGACAGACTGATTCAAATCAGAGAACAGTTCTGGATTTTGAGGGGAAGACAGCTTGTAAAACACATCATTTCAGGTTGTTAATTTTACAGAAAACTAAAGGTTAAAGCAGCACAGCAGATTACTGCTCTTTTACCACGATACAGAGTACTGAGTTGCCTCCGTTTGAAGTTACTGGTGTTGATTTTTCTGGACCCTTGTATGTTAAAACTAAAGGGCAGCCAGTAAAGGCGAACATCGCACTGTTTACATGTACAGTAACGAGCAATGCATTTGGAGTTATTTTCAGATCAAACTACAGAAAACTTCCTATTGGCTTTTAAGAGACTCATGGTAAGAAAAGGGCTGTGTAGGATCATTTACTCTGATAATGCGAGAACATTTAAAAGAGCTGACAAAGATTTAAGAGTTATGGCAAACTGTTAAAGGATCAGAGCTCACAGTTTTTCACTGACAAAGGGATCACCTGGAAGTTCATCGCTGAGCAGGCAGCTTGGTGGTGGTGGTGATGGTGGGGGTGTTACAGCACATAATGTCGCCACGACGATGTATGCCAGGGACAAAATGTGCCATGGACAGTGGTACATATTATCACTGATATGTCGCAACAGGTGTGTGTGTTTGAGAGAGAGACAGACAGAGAGACAGAGAAGTCACAATATTTTAGTATTTTATTAATTTCTGTATATAGATCAGTGGTGGGCACAGTTCCGCTAATCGATAATTATCAAAGCTAATGTTTTCATTATCGAATAAGCTTTTCAGATAACTTTAAAAACCATCAGTGGACTAATTATCTTCTGATAAACTTTGGTCCGATAAATTTTAAACCACTAACATATTTTTGCAGGCGTGGTGAACTAAGCTTAACAGTTACAAACATTTATGAAGTCTGAAATCAAAGATTTGAGTACCTACCTATTAAATGTTTTGTAGTAGATGTACAGTTCTATCCTCTGCAAACAAAGGAGAGCAGGTTCCACGAGAAACCGCTCTATCCTCTGCAAGCAAAGGAGAACTGGCCAGTGGGTGCCCTTGTGACCACGTGTGCATGTGCATGCAGGGGCAACCACTCATCACACAGTTAAAATTTTAAACAAATCACACAATGCATCAAGGAATTATGACATGTTGATTGTTCATCCACTAGGGTGCACTCATTGTACAAACAGAGGGGCTGGGTGTGTTCAGGAGCCAACCGTCATCATACATGTGAAGTTTCAAGTCAATCAGGCAAAGCAAGAAGGAGTTATCATGACTTGATGTTCCATGACAAAGGGTCAAAATGGCGGCACCATAGTGGCCACACCCTTCAACATAGAGAAAAGCTTTTGATAACTTTTGGTCAGTATCACCTCTGGATGCTGTCAAAGAAATTTGAAGTGCATTGGACAATATCCCTAGGAGGAGTTCGTTCAAATACAACATGTGGAAATCATTGCAAAATGAGAAGAAAATTCAAAATGGCCGACTTCCTGTTTGGAGTAGACTGATGGTGCAAGAGACTTTTTTGTATGTCTATGCAAGTCACACGTGTAACAATTTTCATCTCCCTACTCCAAAAAACCCCTATGGGGAGGGGTTTTTGAAATTTTCAAAGGGGTGCTATTGAGGCATTTTGCCCCGCCCATGTGCAAGGCCCCTATGAATTGTAAGAGGTTGTCGTGCTTGACCTGTGTATTAATTTTCATGATGATATGACAAAATTAAAGCCGTCAAAAGGAAGAACGTAATTTCATTGTGAAGGGGCGATATTTGGTACGCCGCCACACAGAAGCCATTACTCGTAAGTTCACGGCGATCATCGCCTACGTTCAACAACTTATTCTGCATGGTTTAGAAGTGGAAGGAAGTTCATGGGGTTAACTATGTGAATTCAGTACCTGTTTAAGTATAATGTTCCATGGCGAAGGGTCAAAATGGCGGCGCCATAGCGGCCACACCTTTCAACATAAAGAAAAGCTTTCGATAAGTTTTGGTCAGTATCGTCTCTGGGTGATCTGGAAGAAATTTGAAGTGCATTGGACAAAATCCCTAGGAGTTTGTTCAAATGTAAGTAGTGGAAATGGCCAAAAATGGCAAAAATTTGCTCAAAATCAAAACTTAAAATCAAAATGGCCGACTTCCTGTCGATATTTCACCATGACAGTAAGAGACTTTTTATGTGTACCGAATATATGTGTACCGAATTTCATGAGGCTACGCCGAAAAAAGCCCAATGCCGGGTTTTTGAAAATTTCTAGGGGGCGCTTTTTTGCGATTTCACTGCGACCATGTGGGGGACCCCCAAAATATCAAAATTCGGATAGGACTGGACAGTCTTGCAAAGTTTGAGTTTTTGAGCATGGGAAAAGGCCGAAATTTCGATTTCATTTTGCGCAGAATAATAATAATAATAAACTAGGACCGTAAGCAGTCATATACGGACCCTCGTTCCACGTGACCGCCAACCCACGGCAGTGTGTTCTCTTGTGACCAGATGTGGGCATGTGCGTACAGGGGCAACCACTCATCCCATAGTTCAAATTTCAAGCAAATCACACAATGTATGAAGGAGTTATTACATGTTGATGGTTCATCCACTAGGGTGCGCTCAGTGTACAGAGGGGGCCAACCGTCATCATACATGTGAAGTTTCAAGTCAATCAGGCAAAGCATGAAGGAGTTATCATGACTTGATGTTCTATGGCGAAGGGTCAAAATGGCGGCACCACAGCGGCCACACCCTTCAACATAGACGAAAGCTTTCGATAACTTTTGGTCAGTATCATCTCTGGATGCTGTTAAAGAAATTTGAAGTGCATTGTACAAAATCCCTAGGAGGAGTTCGTTCAAATACAATGTGTGGAAATCATGGCAAAATGACAAGAAAATTCAAAATGGCCGACTTCCTGTTTGGACTAGACCCATGGTGCAAGAGTTTTTTGTACGTCTATGCAAGTCACACATGTACCAATTTTCATCTCCTTACTCCAAAAAAACCCCTATGGAGAGGGGTTTTTGAAAGCTTCAAGGGGGCACTATTGAGGCATTTTGCCCCGCCCATGGGCGACACCCCTATGAATTGTAAGAGGTTGTCGTGCTCGACCTGTGTATCAATTTTCATGACGATGTGACAAAATTAAAGCCATCAAAAGGAAGAACGTAATTTCATGGCGAATGGGCAATATTCGGCACGCCGTTACTCGTAACTTCACGGCATTCATCGCTTACGTTCACCAACTTGTTCTGCATGTTTTAGAAGTTGATTGGGTTAAGTATGTGACATCAGGACCTCTTAAAGTAAAAATAGGACATTTCCCGCCACCACCGGGGGGCGCTATGGCGGCGGAGGGAACGTAAGATATGTAGACGTTCAGGGCAGAGCCCTCATCATGTCCAGCAAGGTTGAAGGATCTACGATGAAGTATGTGGGCAGGACAGCCGTTCGAAGTGAAATGGCGTGCTCCGAAAAGCTCGCCAAAGTTTGACGACCCCTAGCAGCCACGCCTTTTGACTTTAATTAGAATCTTTTGATAACTTTTGATCACCATTGTGTTGTGATGATGCTGACCAAATTTGAAGATGATCGGATGAAATCCCTAGGACGAGTTCGTTCAAATGTAAGTAGTGGAAATGGCCAAAAATTTGCTCAAAATCAAAACTTAATATCAAAATGGCCGACTTCCTGTCGATATTTTACCATGACAGTAAGAGACTTTTTTGTGCGTCCTGGCATGGTAAATATGTGTACCGAATTTCGTGAGGCTACGACGAAAAATCCCAGTGCGAAGGGGTTTTTGAAAATTTCTAGGGGGCTCTATTTTGCGATTTCGCAGCAACCATGTGCGACGCCCCTAAAATATCGAATTTCGGATGTGGCCGCATGACTTCGGGTTTTTGAGCACAGGAACAGGCCGAAATTTTGATTTCAAGAGTGAGAATAATAATAATAATAATAATAATAATAATAATAATAAATAATAATAATTAATAATAATAATAAACACGTTGCCTACTCGGGTCCTAATAAATAATAATGATAATAATAAACAGCGCAATTACGATAGGGTCCTCGTAGGACGTTGCCTACTCGGGCCCTAATAATAAATAATAATAAACAGCGTAATTACAATAGGGTCCTCGTAGGACGTTGCCTACTCGGGCCCTAATAATAAATAATAATAATAATAATAAACAGCGCAATTACAATAGGGTCCTCGTAGGACGTTGCCTACTCGGGCCCTAATAATAATAAACAGCGCAATTACAATAGGGTCCTCATAGGACGTTGCCTACTCGTGCCCTAACTAGGACTGCAAGCAGTCATATACCAGCCCTTGTTCCGCGCAACCGCCTACCCAAGTCAGTGGGTGCCCTTGTGACCACATGTGGGCATGTGCATGCAGGGGCAACCGCTCATCACACAATTAAAATTTTAAACAAATCACACAATGCATCAAGGAATTATGACATGTTGATTGTTCATCCACTAGGGGGCACTCAGTGTACAAACAGAGGGGTTGGGTGTGTACAGGAGCCAACCGTCATCATACATTCAAGTCAATCAGGCAAAGCATGAAGGAGTTATCATGACTTGATGTTCCATTGCAGTTAGCGCTTCCACAAAACATGTCGTCGGACCAAAATGATACAGTTTTTGAGTGGTAAAACATGATTGGGCGATTTGTCGACAAATTTTCATTGTCGACATTATCGATAATGTCGACTAATCGTGACAGCCCTAGTATATAGGCCTCCTGGCCCATATTCTGAATTCTTAGATGAATTTGGTACGTTCATCTCTAACTTGTCAACTAGTGCAGATAACATTCTGACCATTGGTGACTTTTAACGTTCATATAAATAAGCCTTCTTGTCCCTTCATTTATGGAAATTGTGGCTGCATTAGGATTTCGGCCATGCATTTGTGACTCAACACACATTAGTGGAAATACCCTGGATCTGGTTCTTGCATGTGGTTTTGCTGCCACGAATATTGACATCATGCCTCTTACATCAGTGGTCTCTGATCACTCACTTAAGTTTACAGTTTCGCTGCTGTGTTTAGTTGATCTACAACCTTATATATCACTACGGCGATGCATCAACTCCTCAACTAAGACTGAACTCAAAGCTAGACTGCCTGATATCTTAGCTTCACATTTGACAAAAATACCAAATCAGTTGACAGACTTGTGGATAGTTTAAACTCAGTGTTCAAAACTACACTCGACATGATTGCGCCACCTGTGTTAAAACTGTGCTCCCCCAAATCACAGTCACCTTGGTTCAATGATTACCTGCGTGACCTCCAGCATAAGGCAAGAGGTCTAGAACGTAAATGGTGTCATTCAAAATTAGAAGTATTCCACCTTGCGTGGCATGATGCTATCTTACGCTATAAGCATGCATTATTGGCTACAAAGCAGACCTATTTCTCTGATTTGATCAACAAAAACAAGCGTAACTCAAAGTTCTTGTTCGACACGTTGGCAACACTTATTCATGGACAACCACCTGTAGTTTGTTCTCCTTTTACAGCACAAGATTTCCTGGATTACTTTGAGAAGAAAATAGAAGACATTAGGTTAAACATATCCCAGCATGCCTTAACCCAGCCACTACACCCTGCTATTGAGGTGGGCACCATTACTGAGGTATTGCCTAGATTTACAGAATTTGTAAGTATCTCACTAGGCATGCTGACAAAACTCGTAATGTCAACAAAAAGCACAACCTGTTTATTTGATCCTGTACCAGGGGTGGCCAAGTTCGGTCCTCGAGAGCCACATTCCTGACACTCTTAGTTGTCTCCCTGCTCCAACACACCTGAATCCAATGAAAGGCACTTTAAAAGTCTGCTAACGAGTCTTTCATTGGATTCAGGTGTGTTGCAGCAGGGAGACAACTAAGTGTGTCAGGAATGTGGCTCTCGAGGACCGAACTTGGCCACCCCTGTCCTATACCAACAAAACTGTTTAAGGACCTGTGGTCCACTCTTGGGCTGACTGTGGGGGAAATTATTCATCTTTCTTTAACTTCTGGATCTGTTCCTAAATGTTTCAAATCTGCAGTGTTTAAACCATGACTTAAGAAACCTAATCTTTACCCTAGTGTATTGAAAAACTATCGACCGATATCAAATCTATCATTTTGCTCTAAAATTCTGGAAAAAGTGGTGTCACGGCAGCTTGTGGACTATATTACTGAGAATAATCTCTTTGAGCCACTGCAGTCTGCTTTTAGAAAATATCATTCCACCCAGACGGCTCTCACTAAAGTGGTGAATGATCTTCTGCTTACAATGGCTTCAGACACCACTACGGTTGTGGTGCTGTTAGATCTCAGTGCTGCATTTGATACCGTGGATCATCATATTCTACTTGATAGGCTGGAAAATCATTTTGGGATTACTGGGAGTGCCCTTGCATGCCTGACATCATACTTGCAGTCGTTCTCACTGTGTTTTGTACAGTAACACTATCTCTAAACTTAGTGACATGAAATGTGGGATTCCACAGGGGTCCGTCTTAGTCCCCCTGCTTTTCTCTCTTTATGTACCCCTTGGGCACATATTGCGGCGTTTTGGGATTAGTTATACATGCCGATAACTGCTAGTAATCTCGTTCACATAAAATCCTTAGAAGATTGCCTTGCATCAGTGAGAAGCTGGATGTCTAGAAACTTCCTACTTTCAAACTCTGATAAGACTGAAATGATGGTTCTTGGTCCAGTGACACATTGGCATCAGTTTGACCAGTTAACGCTCAGCCCAGGCTCATGTGTCATACATGACACTGACAAAGTGAGGAACCTTGGTAACTTTTGATCCTACATTGTCCTTTGACCTCCACATTAGAAATATTATGAGGACTGCTTTCTTCCACCTGCGAAATATAGCGAAGATTCGTCCCATCCTGTCTATGGCTGATGCTGAGACCCTGATTCATGCGTTTATCTCTTCTAGATTGGACTGCTGCAATGTTCTATTTTCTGGTTTACTGCCATCTAGCATTAGTGCTCTCCAGTTGGTTCAAAATGCTGCAACCAGACTTTTGACCTGAAGCAGAAAGTTCAACCACATTACACCCATTTTGGCATCCCTTCACTGGCTTCCTTTCCCAGTGAGATCGGACTTTAAGGTTCTGCTACTAGTCTATAAAATTGTTCATGGACTGGCACCTCCCTACCTAGCTGACCTAATTAAACTTTATGTACCAACCCAGGCTTTGCGTTCTCAGGGTGCAGGACTACTTTGTGATCCTTGGGTGAATAAGAAGTCTGCAGGTCATAGAGCTTTCTCTTATCGTGCCCCTGCTCTGTGGAATGATCTCCCTGCGTCAATAATACAGTCAGATTCTGTAGAGAATTTCAAGTCCAGACTTAAGATGTGCTTATTTTCCCTTTCGTATGGCTAGCATGCTGGTATAGTTTTGTTTATGCTTTTTACTTTTTAATTAATTCTATTAGGAAACGGAGTGACTGTGGCCTCAACTTTACCGAAATACTGCGTCTTTTAGTGAAGCTTAGGCTAGTGGCTGGCAATCAACTTTGTATTTCTTCTGTTTTTAGGTCTGGAGACTGGCTAGGCCACTCCAGAACCTTCTTACAGAGCCACTCCTTGGTTATCCTGGCTGTGTGCTTTGGTCATTGTCATGTTGGAAGACCCATCCATGACCCATCTTCAATGCTCTAACTGAGGGAAGGAGGTTGTTCCCCAAAATCTTGCAATACATGGCCCCGGTCATCCTCTCCTTAATATAGTGCAGTCGTCCTGTCCTATGTGCAGAAAAACACCCCCAAAGCATGATGCTTCCACCCTCATGCTTCACAGTAGGGACGGTGTTTTTGGGATGGTACTCAGCATTCTTCTTCCTTCAAACACGGCGAGTGGAATTAAGACCAAAAAGTTCTCTTTTGGTCTCATCTGACCACATAACTTTCTCCCATGACTCCTCTGGATCATCCAAATGGTCATGGGCAAACTTAAGACATACCTGGATGTGTGCTGATTTAAGCAGGGGAACCTTCCGTGCCATGCATGATTTTAACCCATGACATCTTTGTGTATTACTCACAGTAACCTTGGAAACAGTGGTGCCAGCTCTCTTCAGGTCATTGGCCAGCTCCTCCCGTGCAGTTCTGGGCTGATTCCTCACCTTTCTTAGGATCATTGATACGCCACGAGGTGGGATCTTGCATGGGGCCCCAGTATGAGGGAGATTGACAGTCATGTTTAAACCATTAAACCATCCCTTAGTTATGCTGCTATAGACGTCGGACTGCTGGGGGGTTCCCATGATGCACTGTTTCTTTCTCTTTTTACTCTGTATGAAACAAAGAGGACAAACAATGTTGTAAAGGACAATAATCAAGACGTTAAAGAGCAAACTTCACTTTCCCCCAGAACGACATGATCAGGAAGTGAGCGTAGCTTACAGCAGCTCCCATTAAAAATAAGGGAGAGACAGCCTGTAATTCTTGGATGTTTACATAAAACAAACACAATAACAGCATCTATAAACCCAGAGAATATATTGATGAGAGTTTTAGGCACAATATAAAAATAGTTTTATGTTGTGATGTTAATGGTGTGCAGCGGTTACAGTGCAGGCCGATCAGAGCGGCGTCTCGGAAGTTTTGCGGAATTTGAAACGTCAATATGGTGAATAGAACATTGAATTTTTATTTTGATCAGGGAAACGCCGGGATCGACGGTCGTGAAAATGGGTAACTCTCTCCCAGATGGGTTCTCAGAGACTCGCTTTCTTCACATCTTTCATCGCAACTCGTGCCGTTTGAAGCACCGCTTTCTCCAAGACGACGAAATCAAATTGCCTGTGAAGGCATATACAGCCCAAATCATCATGAAAAAGTTTATCTTGAAGCTCATCCAGTTCATGGCAGCAAAAATTCATAAGGGCCACCTCCATTGTCCCACAGTGATCGCAAGTACACCATTCCTCTGCCAGTTGATGGACCCTTTCTCCAAAGTTGATGTCCTAAGGAAAAGGATTGTCTTATGGCTCTACCCTCTCATCAGCTTCACCTCCGACATTATTTCTTCACCGCTGTGGCTCAAAATGATAGGGCTGTACCCCTCCCACCTCAATGAAACCAACTTCGCCCACTTCCTCATCACTAGAAATGTACGCCGCCATTCTGCATCTACGGATGAACTGTTTGTTTACAGCACATGTGACTCACATCCGGCTGTTGGGATCATGTGACGATACAGAATGGCGGAGTCTATTGTGATGCGAAGGAGCGATTCGGGAAAAAAACAGATTAAAAATAGTAATCATGGAAGGAAAATGACCATTTTTTCAGAATTGTTGTAAAACTTCAACACCTATACATGCAAAGTGATTTTATTTGGATCACCTATCAGTTAAGTATTCCTTTAATTACAAAAGGTACAGTAAAATGTATTAAGTCTTTAATGATTTTATTATGGAAAACCAGAGGTGTTTTATTGTGAAGGGTGCTCAATGGGAACCGGACAAGTGTGTCGCCATCTTGACTGTTTTTTTTTTTGTTTTTTTTAAACAATGAAATGGCAAGTTCACGTCACTTTTTCTGTTCAAAAAATACTGACCTATACTCGTATGTTCAACAAAGACATTCAAGCCTCCACCATGATTGTAGAAGCTTTCACTATGTAATAACCACAGCAGTTCTTTTGTAAGAATTAATAATTTGTGAGGAAATTGCTGATGGTGATGACAGATTGTTTGGCCCTCGCGAGAAGTGCTGGCACTAATAATAACGACATGAGTTCAACCAACACCTTGTCTAAAGAATTTATTGGCATCGCTCAACATTGGTGGATTTATGTAGTTTTATGGCAAACACTGGATTTCGTGTGCTGCCCCACCGAGTAGGGTTGCACGGCTGTAGGCATCTTGCTACCCTTTCTTTAGAACAGAAAGGTATAATTCACAAATACTGGCTTGCAGTACAGTTCAAGGTACCAGAGTAATATAATCTCCAGTAGCCCTCAGAAGAACAGAGAGGTCTGTTAGACTCTGAGGTAGAGATTTTTCAGAAGCTGAACCAAACCATCCCCTTAAAGTACATCAGTAGGAATATTTGTGGTGTCCCTAAACTGGGTGTGTTGGCCTCAGCAGGTATTCAGTGTGGTTTAATAAGTTAAGCTGTAGTTACTATTTAGTCCTCTATTTCTTTGAATGTATTTGATACCAGGTCCGTTAATGATGCACAGACATGGCACGTCACGATTTGTGTATGTCACTCTCTATAGCATTCCAGTTGTTGCAGAACCAGCTTGGAACTATGCCATGAATTAGTGCACTGTTTGGTATTCCCAATACATCTTGGTTTGAACACTTCAAGCAGTTGCTAACAGTTCCAACAAATCTCTCTGTTGCTGTACTTTACATTTTTGTGTATTTTGTATTGGAACAGAAATACGGACATGCTCTTGGAAGCGTATTAGTTTTAAGGAAGTAGACTAGTCAAAGTATAGGCCAAGAATCTTCAAAAATGCGTCCTTTTTTTTTGCCTGCGGAAGGGTGCTCTGAATGTTGATTCAGCAGTTGTCTCCACACTGAGCAGGTATTAAGCTCTGAAACTTCACAGGTTAATACTCCAGACACTACCCTTTAAAATGGTATATTGCATAACATATTTCAAGGTAATTTGTTTTCTGCCCTATGGTGGCCAGAATCTGTATGTGTTCCCATGCTATGAGCCAAGGGCTAAAAATCTGATTGTTTTGTAACCAGCAGTGAGAAATGAGATCTCCCTTATATTTCAAGAATTATGGCCCTGTGAGGTACCTACCTGAATGACAGCCATCAGATGTAGGCCTCAACCTACCCCCATATAATGGGGTGTAAAAGCAAAATGAATACACACATTACAGAAAACCTGTTTGCTGCCTTCCTTTGGGACCACATGGCACACAGAGATTGACTATGACTACGTTTACATGCAGCCAATAACCCTTTCATAACTAGAATATTGGCAATAACCCGGTTGTGCACGGCCATGTAAATGCCCTCAAAAACCCGAATATGCTCATATTCCGGTTTTTAAAGACCCGAATAAGACCCCTGGGTTACTCCTTTTCTAACCCGAATATCAGGTCATAGAAACGCACATCGGGATATAACCATAGAAAGGAACATTATTTTGTGTTCTGCGCATGTCCTATCCGCAAGGAATCTTGGTCTTTTGAGTACAGCAACTATTTGTATGCAGTGCGTGCAGCCCACCGGACACCACAGAAGCAGATGTAAACAGCGCATTGTGTTCTGCGTCCTTATCAGGCGGGCCGGTCGTGGCACCGGTCGGCATATCACTGCGATTGCTCTGCCTCCGATGCGCTTACCGTCTGCGGCTCGGTAAACGCCACAACGGACCACTCACACCGCCCCCCTCTCTTCTGTGCGTACCTGCGCCAAATCTGGCAACAGGTCCAGAGTCGCTCGCTGTTTTGATGCGGAGGCAGCCCACAGGAGAGAAAAATGAGAAAATGTTAATGCCTGTTTGAGAAAAGTGTGTAGTGAGGGGTTTTACATGAAGCAGGATTTGCACGAACGCCAGATCAAATCAAGCACCGGTGGACGACGTGCGTCGCTGTTTAGATGGGGATATTCCAAATGATACCAGTGACCATGTATACAGGAGTAACTCTGTCTGCTTAAGCATGTAAACGGGTTATTCCTAATTATTCAGAAACCAGAATATTGACCTTAACCTGAATATTAACGGCATGTAAATGTAGTCTATGATGCAAATCAAAAGTATTGCTGCTTGAATTTTTTTTGTATATTGGCTGATTTGACATAGAATGACCCAAAACACTTTGTGTTAATGTAATGAAAGAAAATGTATGCATCTGTTCTGTTTCTTAAATCTGCTTTTATTCTCATGCAGCCATCAGTTATTTTTTGAGTTGTTGTAAACATGGCTTTTTCTAATTAGTTAAAATTGTAATTGCTGCTGTTTGTTCAAATAGAGATTACGAGGAGCCTGAAATAGAAAATCCAGAAGCAAGCCGAATGTAAGTAACAATTAATATTCTTGTCTCAGTACAATTTAAAAATTACCATTGAACACTGTTAAATTGCAAAAGTATTTTATCAAGCTTGTGGTTTTCTCATCCTGATTATTTTTTAAGTCTTACGGTGAGGAAAATAAGTATTTGAAGACCCTGCTATTTTGCAAGTTCTCCCACTTAGAAATCATGGAGGGGTCTGAAATTGCATATCCACTGTGAGAGACATAATCTAAAAAAAAAATCCGGAAATCACAATGTATGATTTTTTTTTTAAATTTATTTGTATGTTACTGCCGCAAATAGGTATTTGAACACCTGTGAAAATCAATGTTAATATTTGGTAGAGTAGCCTTTGTTTGCATTTACAGAGGTCAAACGTTTCCTGTCATTTTTCACCAGGTTTGCACACACTGCAGCAGGGATTTTGTTCCACTCCTCCATACAGATCTTCTTTAGATCTTTCAGGTTTGGAGTTTCAGCTCCCTCCAAAGATTTTCTATTGCGTTCAGGTCTGGAGACTGGCCAGGCCACTCCTGGACCTTGAAATGCTTCTTACAGAGCCCCACCTTAGTTGCCCTGGCTGTGTGTTTGGGGTCATTGTCATGCTGGAAGACCCAGCCATGACCCATCTTCAGTGCTCTTACTGAGGGAAGGAGGTTGTTTGCCAAAAACTCGCATTACATGACCCATCCATCCTCCCTTCAATACAGTGCAGTCATCCTCTCCCCTTTGCAGAAAAGCACCCCCAGAGTATGATGTTTCCACCCCCATGCTTCATGGTTGGTATGGTTTTCTTGGGGTTGTTCTCATCAACCTCAACCCTGGGACTGTCTTGGCTGACACGCCTCTGCAACATTGCGTGGCGATCGGGGACAGTGCCTCTGGATTGGCAGACCGGGATGGTGGTTCCTCTGTTTAAGAAGGGGGACCGAAGGGTGTGTTCCAACTATAGGGGGATCACACTCCTCAGCATCCCCGGTAAGGTCTATTCCAGAGTACTGGAGAGGAGAATTCGACTGATGGTTGAACCTCGGATTCAGGAGGAGCAGTGTGGTTTTCGTCCTGGTCGCGGCACACTGGACCAGCTCTACACGCTCCATCGGGTGCTTGAGGGTTCATGGGAGTTCGTCCAACCAGTCCACGTGTTTTGTGGATCTGGAGAAGGCGTTCGACCGTGTCCCTTGGGGCACCCTGTGGGGGGTGCTCCGGGAGTAATCCTTTGCTAAGGGTTATCCGGTCCCTGTACGACCGCAGCAGGAGCTTGGTTTGCATTGCCGGTAGTAAGTCAAACCTGTTTCCAGTGCACGTTGGCCTCCGCCAGGGCTGCCCTTTGTCACCGATTCTGTTCATTATTTTTATGGACAGATTTTCTAGGCGCAGCCAGGGTGTAGAGGGGGTCTGGTTTGGGAACCACAGAATCTCGTCTCTGCTGTTTGCGGACGATGTGGTTCTGTTGGCTTCGTCAAATCAGGACCTTCAGCGTGCACTGGGGCGGTTCACAGCCAAGTGTGAAGCATCCGGGATGAAAATCAGCACCTCCAAATCCGAGGCCATGGTTCTCGACCGGAAAAAGGTGCTTTGCCCTCTTCAGGTTGGTGGAGTGTCTTTGCCTCAAGTGGAGGAGTTTAAGTATCTCGGGGTCTTGTTCACGAGTGAGGGACGGATGGAGCGTAGATGGTCACTGGTGAACTTCACACGGGCCTGGACATGTGCTGGCTTGAGCAGGGGGACCTTGCTGCCCTGCAGGATTTTAAACCATGACAGCATCATGTGTTACTAATGTAATCTTTGTGACTGTGGTCCCAGCTCTTTTCAGGTCATTGACCAGGTCCTCCTGTGTAGTTTCTGAGCTTTCTCAGAATCATTCTTACCCCACAAAGTGAAATCTTGCATGGAATCCCAGACCGAGGGAGATTGACAGTCATCTTGTGTTTCTTCCACTTTCTAATAAATAATCATAACAGTTGTTGCCTTCTCACCAAGCTGCTTGCCTGTTGTCCTGTAGTCCATCCCAGCCTTGTGACAGCTCTTTGGTCTTGGGTATGGTGGACAGGTTGGAGTGTGATTGATTGTGTGAACAGGTGTCTTTTATACAAGTAACAAGTTCAAACAGGTGCAATTAATACAGGTAAATAAGAGTGCAGAATAAGAGGGCTTCTTAAAGAAAAGATTAACAGATCTGTGTGAGCCAGAATTCTTGCTAGTTGGTAGGAGTTCAAATACTTATTTGCAGCAGTAACATACAAATAAATTATTTTAAAAAATCATATTGTGATCTTCTTGCATCAGGAAGGGCATCCGGCATAAAACCTGTGCCAATTCAACATGCAGATCCACATTGGATTTGCTGTGGTGACCCTGAGTGCAAACAAGGGAGCAGCCGAAGGGACTTTTTTTTTTTTTTTTTTTTTTTTTTTTAAGATTATATCTCTCACAGTGGACATGCACCTAAGATGAAAAGTTCAGACCCCTCCATGATTTCTAAGTGGGAGAACTTGCAAAACCGCAGGGTGTTCAAATACTTATTTTCTTCACTGTATATGTTGGTCACTTGTTTTAACAACAATCATGTATTACTATATTTTGAATCCATGAATGTAATTTTTATTTGCATGCCACAGATAAGCCTTGGTGAAGAAAAAAGTAATTTATTTTTTGTCCTTTGCAATGATGCAAAAATCTGTTAAAGTATTGTACCTGTAACCTGTGGTGGCTTACCTCTGATTCAGGAAGCGAGCAGCTGCCAAACATCTTATAGAGCGCTATTACCACCAGTTAACTGAGGGCTGTGGGAGTGAATCATGCGCCAACTCCTGGTGTGCCTCATTTGTTGGCTTCACCCGTATGGATAACAATGCAGCAGCAGTCAAAGCCCTGGAGCTCTACAAGGTCAACGCCAAATTGTGTGACCCTCATCCCTCAAAGAAAGGCACAACCTCAGCTTACCTGGAGAGCAGTCCTCACAGTAACTCAACCATCAGCAATAAGAAAAATAACCATAAGGATGTTAACTCGGTACGGGACAATTTCAAAGGTTAGTTGACAGTTCGCATTCAGTTTTTACATGTTGGTGATAGAGATGAAAGTGCATGCACTTTTGCTGTCTTATACTTTGAATGTTGGTTATTGATTTGAAGGTAATTCCTTTCAATACTGCAACCTGATGAAACAAGGTTAGTATTAAGGGTGTTCAATACAACTGTATTCAATTGAGAACAATTACAGTATCTGCACAATCTGACTTGATTGTGCATACCACGTATGATCATTAGAGTGCACATTCTATTACTTGCAGTTCTGTGGCTCAGCCTTTTTCGTTCTGTCCTCTTTTAGTGCCTTGTCCAAACATGCAACGCGGCGTAATGTGGTTCACAACATTCAACAGGCAGCGCCTAAAATAAATTTTGTCATTGGTAGCTTTGAACTAGGCTTGATTTTTATCCCCTGCTGGCTGAAGGCCTGAAGATTCAGATTCAAAGCTTTATTGTTATATGTACAGTCAAGAAATATGTTTCCCTGTGCAATGAAATTCTTACTTTGCTGCCCACACTGGATGCCCAAATATATATATATATATATATATATATATATATATATATGTATAAATAACTAAGTATAAAATATCTAAATATAAGTGGGGGGGGGGATGAAATAACATAAAATAAGCATGCTGGTAAGAATAATAGAATATAACAAGCAATGTAATAAAAATGTAATAATGTAGTAAAAAGAAATATACACTGTAAGAAGGGAAATATAAAATATACTTGTGTAATGGCCTACATGATATGATGGCGCATCAGTGTGCAATATTCACTGTTTTGTGCAACATTCAGCTGTAAATGGTTTTGTGCAATTTAGTGCAATTGAGCCAATGGATTCAAGTTAACAGGTATTGTAGTGTAATAGAATAAAGTGTCCGTAATATAGTAAAGTGGTGGATTATGTCATGGCGATTTCTGTCTGTCTGCAGGGATTAAAGTTTTCTGTCGCTTCGATGGATTTCCATCAATTGGGCAACCAAAAGACAGGGTTTGCGCTTAGCCATTTTGATGCAAAATCAAGGTTGGACGCGAGATATAAAACGTTCAAAACATTCAAAAATCCGATTTTTAGAATGTCTGGTTTTTTTTTGGGGGGGGGGGGGGGGGTGTTAATTGTTTCTTTTTTCCTGCTCTACACAGTGAGTGCTCTCTGCTCAGTGCTGGGGGGTGGAAGGGGTAGTGTCCCTTTATTGAGAGAGTAGCGTCAACTTAGAACATGGCGCCAGTTTAGGGTCAACTGTGCTGAACTACTGAATGAACCTTTTATGTTTTCAACATCTTTAAAAATCATTTAACTACATACAGCAACACATCCAGGTACAGGTGCTATCAAAATAAATATAAAAATAGTTAAGTGAACAAATTTACATAAATTTGCAATTTATGATGATTTTTTTAAATTAATTTAAAGCCTGATTTACACTGTCATAAAATAATGTGTGTGATAGTTTTAAAGTTCCCTGTCTCTGGATTATGCTTTACTATGGATTAATTTGACCCTCAACAAGCTTTTCTTTTGACAATTATTACCTCAAATTCAAACGTAAGCTGTACAATTTCCTCTTTTTTTCCCCGACTTTGTGTTGTAAATATGCGTCCTTTTCTGGTCCATTTGTAATCAGCGTGCACACTGCAAAAACAATTAAAATATGATGGCAGATGAAACAGTGAAAGCAGAACAGTGTCAAATCACAGCCTTTTGTGTCTGATTTAACTGGTGCACATCAGGCTGCGGGTCTGAGTCTGAACACGGTGTGAAAAAAATAAACGGCCAGTTTTTTTTTTAAATTATGGAAATTACTCCGGTCCCACATGTGAGAGGTTTTTAATTGAAATACATTGTGATCGGATGGGACATTTTATCCGATGTGAGCAAAAAATCCGTTATACAAAATCCATTATATACGGTATTTATTACACGGAAAACAATACAAAAACTTTTGGACTTTTCTTGTCTGGTGACTGTGAATATCTGGTTTATACGATGATGGTTTATTTGATTTTTACTGTACATGGGACTGAACAATAAATTTACCTCAAAACTTTGATGATGTCGGCTTTCATCCCACACAGCTGACTTTATTTTACCAAATTTTTCTTCTTTTTGGATATGAAGGGAATCTGTACATCTTGACGCCCTTGTTGTGTCTATTTGTCCATCCAAATGCGCAACAAACCGGCATTTTCAATAGAATAGAATGAATAAAATAGAATGCTTTTATTGTCATTATACACAAGGTACAACGAAATTAAGACAACTCCCGTAGTGCAAGGGTGTTTAAAAAAAAAAAAAAAAAAAAAAGTAAATCTAAAAAGACAAATAAGAATATATACATGCATTTACAAAGGAGCCGGTAGGTGTATATAAATAAAAGTCTGCACTATTCATTGCATTCACCTTTATAAAATAAATGCAATGAACAGTGCAGACTGTAGACTAATGTGCATTCAAAACCCGTATTGCACTTGGGTAGAACATGTTGGTGAGTCTGGATGTGCGGGCCTTGATGGACCGGTACCTCTTTCCTGAGGGCAGCAGTGAGAACAGGCTGTGCCCGTGGTGTGAACCGTCGAAGCTGATGCTTCTAGCCCTGCGCAGACATCTGGTGTTATAGATGTCTGACAGAGAGGACAGCTGCGCTCCTATGATGTTCTGTGCTGACTTCCTGAGTCTCCCCAGAGCCTTCTTGTCAGCCTGAGAGCAGCTCCTGTACCACACCAAGATGTTGTTGGTGAGGATGCTCTCTACAGAACACCTATAGAAGGACGGCAGCAGTTCCTGGGACAGGTTGACCTTCCTCAGTGACTTTAAAAAGTACAGACGCTGCTGTGCCTTTTTCACAAGGGCATTGGTGTTGATGCCCCATGAAAGGTCCTGAGAAATGTATGTTCCCAGGAACTTGAAGTCACTGACCCTCTCTACGGTGTCTCCCTGAATGAGAAAGGGGGGGGGGGGGTCCTCCCTCTTCTGCCTGAAATCTATCTGTTCGCTGCAACGTAGCTTGGCACCTATTACTCGCAAAAACTTCATATTTGGTGGGTACATGCCTTGGAGGAGTACTTCGCATAGGTTGGAAGGCCAGTGACCTTGACCTACTTTTGAAGGTCACCAACGGTCACAACTGTCATATCCTTTGCCGCAACAAAGCTTGGCACCTTTCGCTCACACAAACTTCATATTTGGTGGGTATTTGCCTTGGAGGAGTACTTCGCATGGGTTCAAAGGCCGGTGACCTTGACCTACTTTTCAAGGTCACCACAGGGTCACAACTGTCAAATCCTTTGCCGCAACGTAGCTTCGCACCTATGAGCATCGGATGCCAATGGAAACGTGCAATTTAAATAAAATGCAGTCCATTTGTAGGGGTGGACATGCTCTCCACTACTAATACTACTAATTAATAATCATTTTAACAACTAAAATGCTTGTCAGTATTACTCTGGGCCTAAGTTTTACTATAGTTCTGGAAGTTGAATTGATGAGTCATATAAAAAGTTTAGTTAATTTAACTTTTCTGCATAACTGAATTGAGATGTGAAGCAATATCTTTTTTTCAATGAATGAATGAATTTATTTGGCACACACTCAACAATAACATCTCAAAGAGGACAATTTAACAAGGAACCTGTGTAGGCAGAAGCAAAAGCTTATAAACGTCCATCCCTTTTACCATAAAAAATAAAATGTATACACACACACACACAAACAACAGCAAATACCAAATCAAATGGTATAAATTAGTCAATGAGCAAAACATTTCTAAACACAACCAGGCAAACAATAGTGCATAATCCCCTAAATGATAACAAAATCAAATAGGTCTGCAAGCAGTCATATACGGGCCCTCGTGCCACTTGACTGCCTACCCAGGCCAGTGCGTCCCCTTGTGACCAGATGTGGGCATGTGCATACAGGGGCCCACCCTCAAAACACAGTTCAGGTTTTAAGCAAATCAGACAATGCATGAAGGAGTTATGACAGGTTGATTGTTCATCCATTAGAGTGCTATCAAGGCAGAAAAGAGGGGCCAGGTGTGTTCAGGGGCCAACCCTCATCACACGTGAAGTTTCAAGTCAATCAGGCAAAGCATGAAGGAGTTATCATGACTTGATATTACATGGCGAGGCTCTGCGTTAGATGGGAAGTTAATATATGCAGGCGTTCAGGGCAGAGCCCTTATCATGTCCAGCAAGTTTGAAGGATGTACGATAAAGTATGTGGTCGTGACAGCCATTCGAAGTAAAACGGTGTGCTCCAAAACGCTCGCCAAAGTTTGACGAACCCAAACAGCCATGCCTTTTGACCTACAGAAATTCTTTTGATAACTTTTGATCAGCATGGGGTCATGATGGTATGTACCAAATTTGAAGATGATTGCTGGAAATCCCTAGGACGAGTTCGTTGAAATGTAAGTACTGGAGATGGCCAAAAATGGCCAAAATTACCTCAAAATCGAAACTTATAATCAAAACGGCTGACTTCCTGTCAACATTTCAACATAACGTTAAGAGATTGTTTTGTGCATCCTGGCATGGTAAATATGTGTACCGTATTTCGCGTTGCTACGATGAAAAAACCCCAATGCGGAGGTTTTTTTGAAAATTTCAAGGGACCACTATTTCGTCATTTCGCTGAGACCATATGCGAGATCCTGAAAATATCGAATTTCGGATCCGGCTGGATGACTTTGCAAAGGTTGGTGAGCAAATCACACAATGCATGAAGGAGTTATGACATGTTGATAGCTTATCCACTAGGGGGCACTCAGTGTACAAACAGAGCGGCAAGGTGTGTTAAGGGGCTGACCCTCATTACTCATGTGAAGTTTTGACCAGATGTGGGCATGTGCGTACAGGGGCAACCACTCATCCCACAGTTCAAATTTCAAGCAAATCAACAATGCATGAAGTAGTTATGACCATTTGATTGTTCATCCACTAGGGGCGCTCAGAGCACAAACAGAGGGGCCAGGTGCTTGTCGCGCTTGACCTGTGTATCAGTTTTCATGATGATATGACAAAATTAAAGCCGTCAAAAGGAAGAACGTAATTTCATGGCGAATGGTCAATATTCGGTACGCCGCCACACGGACGCCGTTACTCGTAACTTCACGGCGTTTATCGCCTATGTTCACCAATTTGTTCTGCATGTTTTAAAAGTGGAATGAAGTTGATTGGGTTAAGTATGTGACACCAGGACCTCTTAAAGTAAAAATAGGACATTTCCCGCCACCACCGGGGGGGCGCTATGGTGCATGTGGGAACTTAAGATATGTAGACATTCAGGGCGGAGCCCTCATCATGTCCAGCAAGTTTGAAGGATCTACGATAAAGTATGTGGGCGTGACAGCCGTTCGAAGTGAAATGGCGTGCTCCGAAAAGCTCGCTAAAGTTTGACGACCCCTAGCAGCCACACCTTTTGACTTGATTAGAATCTTTTGATAACTTTTGATCACCATTGTGTTGTGATGATTTTGACCAAATTTGAAGTCGATCGGATGAAATGCCTAGGATGAGTTTGGTCAAATGTAAGTAGTGGAAATGGCCAAAAATGGCCAAAAATTTGCTCAAAATCGAAAATTAAAATCAAAATGGCCGACTTCCTGTCGATATTTCACCATGACAGTAAGAGACTTTTTCGTGCGTCCTGGCATGGTAAATATGTGTACCGAATTTCGTGAGGCTATGACAAAAAAAGCCCAATGCGGAGGGGTTTTTGAAAATTACTAGGGGGCGCTATTTCGCGACCATGTGCGACACCCCCAAAATATCGAATTTCGGATCCGGCCGGATGACTTTGGAAAGTTTGGTGAGTCTTTGAGCACGGGAACAGGCCGAAATTTTGATTTCAAGAGTGAGAATAATAATAATAATAAACAGCGCAATTACAATAGGGTCCTCGTAGGACGTTGCCTACTCGGGCCCTAATAATAAATAATAACTAGGACTGCAAGCAGTCATATACGGGCCCTCGTTCCGCGCGACTTCTACCCAGGCCAGTGGGTGCCCTTGTGACCACATGTGGGTATGTGCATGCAGGGGCAACCAGGAGACTTTTCTGTACGTCTATGCAAGTCACACATGCGTACCAATTTTCATCTCCCTACTCCAAAAAACCCCTATGGGGAGGGGTTATTGAAAGTTTCAAGGGTGCACTATTGAGGCACTTTGCCCCGCCCATGGGCGACACCCCTATGAGTTGTAAGAGGTTGTCGTGCTTGACCTGTGTATCAATTTTCATGATGATACGATAAAATTAAAGCAGTCAAAAGGAAGAACGTAATGTCATGGCGAAGGGGCGATATTCGGCACGCCGCCACACAGACGCCGTTACTTGTAACTTCACGTTGATCATCGCCTACATTCACCAACTTGTTCTGCATGTTTTAGAAGTGGAAGGAAGTTGATGGGGTTAACTACGTGACATCAGTACCTGTTTAAGTATAATGTTCCATGGTGAAGGGTCAAAATGGCGGCGCCATAGCGGCCACACTTTTCAACATAAAGAAAAGCTTTCGATAACTTTTGGTCAGTATCGTCTCTTGCACCAAGGGTCTACTCCAAACAGCAAGTCGGCCATTTTGAATTTTCTTCTCATTTTGGCGTGATTTCCACATGTTGTATTTGAACAAACTCCTCCTAGGGATTTTGTCCAATGCACTTCAAATTTCTTCCACATCACCCAGAGATGATACTAACCAAAAGTTATCGAAAGTTTTTCTCTATGTTGAAGGGTGTGGCCGCTACGGTGCCGCCATTTTGACCCTGCTCCATGGAACATCATGTCATGATAACTCCTTCATGCTTTGCCTGATTGACTTGAAACTTCACATGTATGATGACGGTTCGCCCCTCAACACACCTGGCCCCTCTGTTTGTACATTGAGCGCCCCCTACTGGATGAACCATTAGCATGTCATAACTCCTTCATGCATTGTGTGATTTGCTTGAAATTTGAACTGTGGGATGAGTGGTTGCCCCTGTATGCACATGCCCACATCTGGTCTCAAGGGAACACACTGCCCTGGGTAGGCGGTCACGCAGAAGGAGGGCCCGTATATGACTGCTTGCAGTCCTAGTTATTATTATTAGGGCCCGAGTAGGCAACGTCCTACGAGGACCCTATTGTAATTGCGCTGTTTATTATTATTATTATTGTTTATTATTATTATTATTTTCACTCTTGAAATGGAAATTTCGGCCTCTTCCCATGCTCAAAAACTCACCAAACATTCCAAAGTCGTCCGGCCGCATCCGAAATTCGATATTTTGTAGGCATCGCACATGGTCGCAGAAAAACGCGAAATAGCGCCCCCTACAAATTTCAAAAACCCCTCCGCTTTGGGCTTTTTTCATCGTAGCCTCACGAAATTCGGTACACATATTTACCATGCCAGGACGCACGAAAAAGTCTCTTAATGTCATGGTGAAATATCGACAGGAAGTCGGCCATTTTGATTTTAAGTTTCGATTTTGAGCAAATTTTTTAGGCCATTTTTGGCCATTTTCACTACTTACATTTGAACGAACTCGTCCTAGGAATTTCATCCGATTGTCTTCATATTTGGTCAAAATCATCACAACACAATGGTGATCAAAAGTTATCAAAAGATTCTAATTAAGTCAAAGGGTGTGGCTGCTAGTGGTCTTCAAACTTTGGCGAGCTTTTCGGAGCACGCCATTTCACTTCGAACGGCTGTCACGCCCACATACTTCATCGTAGATCCTTCAAAGATGCTGGACATGAGGGCTCCGCCCTGAACGACTACATATCTTAAGTTCCCACCTGCGCCATAGTGCCCCCCGGTGGTGGCGAGAAATGTCCTGTTTTTATTTTGGAACTTTATTTGGAACTTCATTCCACTTCTAAAACATGCAGAACAAATTGGTGAACGTAGGTGATGAACGCCGTGAAGTTACAAGTAACGGCGTCTGTGTGGCGGCGTGCCGAATATCGCCCCTTCGCCATGACATTACGTTCTTCCTTTTGACGGCTTTAATTTTGTCACATCATCATGAAAATTGGAGGTGAAAAAGGAGATGACGCTGTCATCTACCTACTGCAGCGAGTGCTCACCCACTTGGAGGCCGGCGGGAGCGCTGTGAGAGTCATGTTCTTTGATTGCTGCAGCACTTTCAACACCATCAGACCGGCGCTGCTGCGGGAGAAGCTGGAGGACACAGGTGTGGATAGACATCTCGCCGCCTGGACCATCAACTACCTCACTGACCTCCCGCAGTATGTGCAGCTGCGCGGCTGTCAGTCTGAGGTTGTAAGGTGTCAGCACCAGTTCCCCCCAGGGCACCATCCTCTCGCCTTTCCTCTTCACCCTCTACACCTCGGGCTTCACCTACAACACAGACAGCTGCCACCTCCAGAAGTTCTCTGATGACTCCGCCATTGTGGGTCGCGTGTCTGAGGGGAATGAGCTGGAGTACCGGTCGGTCATCACAGACTTCGTGGACTGCTGTGAGTGCAACCACTTGTCTCAACACCAGTAAGATGAAGGAGATGGTGATCGACTTCAGGAGGAAACCACCACCTCACCCACCGGTGAACATCCAGGGGGAGGACATAAAGACTGTGGACAGTTTCAGATACCTGGGTGTTCATCTCAACAGCAAACTGGACTGGACTCAACACTGACACCCTGTACAAAAAAGGCCAGAGTCGTCTCCACCTCCTGAGGAGACTGAGATCCTTTGGAGTTAGCAGTCCTTTGCTTAAGACTTCCTACGACTCTGTTGTAGCCTCTGCTCTGTTCTGTGCTGCCGTCTGTTGGGCCCTGGGCAGCACAGATTGGGAGAGAAAGAGACTGAATAAGCTGGTCAGGAAGTCCAGCTATGTCCTGGGCTGTCCTCGGGAGTCTCTGGAGGAGGTGGCTGAGAGGAGGGTGTTAGCCAAGTTAAAATCCATCATGGACAACTCCTCTCACCCTCTGCACCGGACTGTAGTGGAGCTGAACAGCTCGTTCAGTGACAGGCTGAGGCACCCTCTGTGCAAGAAGGAACGATACCGCAGGTCGTTCCTCTCTGGTGCTCTCAGACTGTACAATAACACTGTGAAATAACCACATGCAATAATATGTGCACAATCAGGTACAATATTAATATGTCCACAAATCATGTGCAGTAAGAACTCGTTTACAAATCCCTGCACTAATGTCACTATCACATCTAAACTCCACTTCACATATTGTATAAGATGTTCCTATCGCTTTTTCAATCCCAATCATGTTTATATATGTGTATATGTGTGTGTATATATGTGTATATATATATGTGTATATATATTCTATTTCTACCTCATTTTCTTATGTCTTGTACTGTTACAAGTATTACTATTATTGCTTATCCTTGCACACCCTGTTTGATGAACATTTTCCTCTACTTGCACACATCTTGTGTGTTTTTTAAGAGCTGACGTAACGTGAATTTCTCCTCTGTGAGATCAATAAAGTTTATCTTATCTTTTTGTACTATTGCACCCTACGACCACAGCCCACTAATGGGGCGGCATTTAGCTAAACGTGGTGGGGTTTGTTTTGCTGATGGACGACAGTTTGAAGGAGCTAATTGATGGTGCTAATTCGTCTAAAACACACACACAAAACAAATTTGCTATGCTGTAAGCTGTCTGGAGGCATGAAAGCTGGGTTAGGATGAAAAGCTGGACTAATTTGTAACGTCATTTTTTTTTTCTTTTGCTGAACTACACAAAGTACACAAAGTCTTTGTTTCTTTTTGCAAGTACATGAAGTCAGTGCATGATATCACGGACTACATCTTCAGAATTATTTTTGAACTATCGAACTGTTTTTCCAAGTTGAGAACAATTTTGGACTCCTATTTAAAGTTTGTGTTTTGACTTTTGACGTCAAAGCACCACGTACACCAAAATGTAAGTCCCTTTTCTGTTTATAAACTCTACAAAATGCATCCGTAGATAAGAAGTGAGAATGTGGTACGACTACAGCTTGACCGCCGTTCGAATGGTTTCTAACACGGGTGCAACACAAATGTGGACTGCATGTGCTCTGGCCGCACGAATGTCCCAAATGCTGTTCGAGGCATTCAAATGCACCTCGAATTGCAAGAATGTCCATTCATATGGAATTTGTGTTCATTCATGCTCTAGTGTGACAGGGTATGAGAAATTCCCAGATGTATGTTTAGTCCAATGAAGTGACAAAATTATATGAATGCAACGAAAAAAAAACTTTTTTTATTTGTCTTATTCTGTGGTTTGGTGCTGACTTTGCTCTACAGACCACAAGATTGTATGATGTTCAATTGAAAGGTGTTACAGCATGAGCCATGTCCACGTGTTCCATTTTGGATATATTGAACATCATATAACTTTGTGTGAACCCTCAGATTGAATAATTATGGCCGAGTTGATAGCAGATTGTTGCACATAGAATATATTTTAAAGACAAGATTTCTTAAGAAATGCTGTCACAGTTCTGCTGCATACTTTCAGGAGTAAAAGCTTGCGAACATGAGAATTATTGCATGTCAACTGTCTGGTATCAATGAATACATGCCTATTAATGAAAAGTCCAATTTAGAAAACATTAATTGAAACTCCACCCATCCCTGTAATTCGTAAACTTAGGCTTAATGTTTGAACTAATATTATGGAAGTGGTATCTTGCTTGGCTTCTTGTAGGGCTTGGTGCTTGGCAAGTCATGGTGACATCATGCTGGAAATGAAAACACAAAAAACTCCAGAGATTTAAAAACGTTTTCACCAAGCATGTTTCTTATTTCCTTGGTTCATTGGAAATTTTTGTGTACAGGTTTTTGAGTGTCTGTAGTAATTGTGAGAAATTTAGTCTTTAGGCAGTCATACATTGGTGTGTGTAACAAAAAATAGTGCATCAGTTTAATGTACAAAATAAATCAGTATATCCAATAATCAATAATAATCAATCCAGATGACATAATTTGTTTGTGAACAACAATTATATTTTTACAATTGATTACGTGAAATACAGTTATATGCAAAAGTTTGGGCTGCCCTCATAATTTTCATGATTTTCCTTTATAAATCATTGGTTGTCTGGATCAGAAATTCCATTTAAATATATAATATAGGAGACAAACACAGTGATATTTGATGAGTGAATTTAGTTTCTAGGATTTACAGAAAGTGTGCAATAATTATTTAAACAAAATTAGGTAGGTGTATAAATTTGGGCACACTTGTCATTTTATTGATTTGAATACATGTAGCACTAATTATTGGAACACAAAATTGGTTTGGTAAGCTCATTGACCCTTGACCTCCTTACACAAGAGAATCCAATCATGAGAAAAGGTATTTAAGGTGGGCATTTGCAAATGTTTCACCTCTTTGCATCTCTTCCAATGAGTGGCAAAATGGGAGCCTCTCAACAGCTCTCAAATGAACTGAATACAAAGATTGTTCAACATCATGGTTTAGGGGAAGGATACAAAAAGCTATCTCAGTGATTTCAGCTGTTTCCACTGTGAGAAACATAGTGAGGAAATAGAAGACCGTAAGCACAGTACTAGTTAAGGTCCGAAGTGGCAGGCCAAGAAAAATCTCAGCTAAGCTGAATCGAAGGATGGTGAGAACAGTCGTAGTCAACCCACAGACCTGCTCCAAAGACCTACAAGATGATCCTGCTGCAGATAGTGTCTCTGTGCATTGTTCAACTATACAGTGCACTTTACACAAAGTGATGCTGTATGATGTTGCAGGACTCGAAATAGTATGTGCATGTGCTAGTTTGTGCACGTATTATTCGAGCAGTGCACGTAATTTTATACTGGACAAGCACTGGTGTAAGTAACTTTATCCAAGTTTTATCAACTATAAGCACCAGTAGAATGAACCAATAAAGGAATAAATAAGGAAAAAAACAATTTCCAGTGTGTTGTCTTCGTCTTCCCTGGGTTTTATGACTCTCACACATGGAGCAAGTTGCTGTGACGATTCGTTCGCTCGCGCATGTGAAAAAAAAAAAATCTGCCGCTGCTACTGCTCTTCCCTCAAACTCTGTCATAACCACACCGGACCTGCTTCGAGTTGCTTCCTGCAGCGTCATGATGCGAGTAACGTCGCTTTGCTCTGACCTTCACTGAAACCACTTAATTTCTGCGTCAAGCACAGGATGCAAACAAAAATTAAACATCTTTAATTTTTGGCGTCCGATTTGCTTCGTCCTTTGCATCCCTTGTGCTGTTGTGGCGTCGAGCTGCTTGTCTCGGCACTGAGTTGCTTCCACGCGGCATCGTCATGATGACACATGACGCAATTGGGAGCAGCCCCGGTGTGAAAGGTTCTTTACGGGCCCAGAGAGGAAGAGTCTGACACATCAGAGGAGGAGTTTTAAAGTTGATATATAAAGACTGACTTTTGGTTGTGCAAGTAACTTTTTTTTGGTGCCAGTAATTTTTTTGTTACTAGCACCAGTGCAAGTAGGTTAAAAAATATATTTCGACCCCTGTGCTGTAATGCAGAGGAAGCCTTTTCTGCGTACATGTCACAGTTGCTTGAGGTATGCCAAAGCACATTTGGACAAGCCAGCTTCATTTTGCAAACCCCTGATATACATCAAGTACATATTATAAAATTCAAAGAACTACTGGACAGCATGCTTTACTTTGTTAGGAGATCCCCCAAGTCCATCATTTGCCCAAAACAAATAAGTAAAAACAATTTAACATCAGTTAGAACTTATTTGTAGTGCACACTGCTCTTTCCCTTTTAAATGACTTCTTATTGAAATGGTATTTTACTAATTAGCGGATTATGTCGTTAATGAGATAGAGGATTTTGGAGAACAATGCTGTTTTTTTGTTTTGTTTTGTTTTGTTTTTTTTAAGTATCAACCATGTGATCAGTTAATAATGTTAGTGTGTAAACCCAATCGGGTCTACGCTATTTTCTAAATAAAGCTGTAATGCTCTTATGGCCTGCTGTTTATAACAGAAAATGTTAAGCACTATGAATACTTTCTGGATGCACTGTGGGTTGGTAATACCAGTGATGAAAGTTTTCTGGAAATTCCGTAAAACTGGGTTTTTACTTACGTGGTGAATGTTCCTGGGTTGTATTTGATAACATGTCAGAATCCATTCGTATTCCACGACCAAACAGTTGGTGGTTGTAATGCTCCGTGTTGGTTTGCACGCTGTCAATAAACTCGAATGAAGGGTTAATTTTGTTTTGCTGGCCGTGAGATTTTTTTTGTTGGATTCTTCTGTCAGAGGAGGTACCAAGACGGTGTACATTTATCAGTCAGTCAGAAAGTCAGAACTCATTAATACATAAAGGGGTGGAGCATGTATCACTTTGTGTGACGAAAGACGGCCGAACATGCCTCTTTATGAAGTCCAAACCACCAAACCTGGGTTTGGGTGTTAAATCATTAAATTAAACCATTAAATCATATTTTTGGGAACTGCGTGGACATTAACAGTAACGAGCCTCATATTTTTTTTTCACAGTAATCATACATTAAAGTGTAGGTGACACGTTTGCCATGTTTTATTGAATATTTGAGACTAAAATTAAACAACAGTTTGAAATTTATCCTTTCCTGGTGTACATTTACAAAATTGAAAAATATTCAGATTTTGAACTGTGTGCTACTAAGAACCTTCCGGCCCAGTCACATCATTGGAGAAGGAGAAAGTGACATCAGAACAAGAATAGTTGTCTTAATAGCCCTTGTCATCTATGGATTAATGTATGGATTTTTACAGGCAGACCTATTTCCACCAAGTGGCTCGGATTGGAGCTGCACCGTGATTTTGGTGTGAGAATGGTTCATTCTCGCCGGCAGAATGCTTTTGATTGGCATATGGAAAAACGTATATTGACGAGCGTGCATTGCACGGTGTCCGTGGCTTCTCCACTTGACATTGAGGTAAAACTGAATATTTTCAGATTGTTTTGTTTTATTGTTGTGCGGATCATGGCATAATTTCTTCGTGTGAGATGTTATGAGTAGACGAGGAACTCTGAGAGCCTTTTAGCTTGCAGCGCAAAGTGGCTCGTTAAGAGCAAAGACTTGATCCATCATCCACAGTAACCGCTTACAGCCAGCGCTGTAACCTGGCACCAAACTCCCGTGTGACAAATGGACTTGTCTTCAGCTAAGACAGATGGAATGAAATTATTTTCATATGTCGTTTTGTAAAGGTAGATAAGTTTAAAGATGATCTCACTGAAACAGACAGGTAGAACTCTATATTGTTTACTCCTTCTGTGAATGGTGTAATATTTAATAACATGTTATGCATCTATTGTATCACGACTGGTAAACGCTTGTGGCAGGTTGCAAATGCAGGACTTGGACTCAAGGCTCAGTATGTAAAAGCAGTTTACTTGGGTGAAAAACGGTCTGGTACACAGGTTGGCAATCCAACAAGGCAAACAAAAGCAAGAACATCAGGCAGGTGCGTGGTTGAGGATACAAGCAAGTGGTTGAAGAACACGGGTGGCAAGCAGGTCGAGAACAAGAAATAGAGAGCTGGAGAGAAGGCATCTGGTGAGGAAATAGGGCAAAAAGAGGATCTTAAATATGCCCAAGTGATGAGGTGTAGATTGGGAGCAGGTGTGAGTGGAACACACCAGAATGAGGGTGTGGCCAGGGAGAAGGAAACGCCCACCACCAAGAAACAGGAGATACAAACAAGAGCGACAGGGACAGTAAAACCCAAGCAGGAAAAAACCCCAACAAGCGAATAAGTCTACAAAGAAACAAACGTGACAAAGGCATGAAAACAAAACCAGGCAGAACCTCACATCCTGACATATCGTACAATACATTAACTATTCAAAAAGGAACAATATTTATTTTAAAAATAACTGATATTTTCAGTCCCTTGTCATTTTTCATATTTGAAATGTATGTACCTTTTTCTAAGGAAAAATAAACCCTAAATATAAATCAACACTTCCTCATCATGTTTTTCTGAGGTCAAGGACAGTAAAACAAACTTTTTAAAAACATTTTTCACTTGATTATGACCACAGAGCTGGGAAAAAAGTTTGTCATTTGCTGCCTGTCAAAATAGCCTGCATTATTTATTTATACTCTAATCACCATTCTATATTCTGAACTCTGCCAATAAATATCATCACTGTTAGACTGAAGGTTTTCCGCCAAGGATTCTTCTCCCTTATTGTGGTCTAAATAAGGCTCAAAACCATAAGGCTGTGTCCCCCACAGCTGCTTCAGAAAAAACTTCAGACTGGACTTAGGGGGTGGGGGGGCTCCACACTGGAAAAAAAGCTGTCCGTAAACAGCTCAACCTCCGCTGTGTTTACAATTGATTTGGGCTTGAATCAGCAGGTCCCGTTCTGGTTATGATGTAGCATCAATATGGCCGCGGCTGAGGGCTGAAATAGAGCACAGGCTTCGGAAAACTGCTGTTTATCCTTCAACTGTGCACTTATCGACTTTTATTGTTCAGGATTTTTTAAAATATCAACATTTCATCATTTTTAGTGATTATTTATGCACATTTTTTGATGTCACCAGCACTTTAAGTGGAGCTAATGGGTGAAGCTACCTACAACTGCTAAAAGTGCTAACGCCGTTAGCCTACAACATTAAATCTGACGAGTTTCACTCAGCATGTCAACTGCAACCGAGGCGTCTGATCCGTTAGGACGTTTGTGCTTGACAAAAACTCTAATTTGGAATATTTTATGACAAACACCTCAAATAATCTGGCTTGTTATGCAGTGAAACAGAGACTAAAGGATTACTGTTACATGCTGCCACATGTCCACACAGCAGACAATGAGAGGCACCCTTACAGATTTTACAATGGACTGCGTACCGTGCTGAAACTACAAAACAAATTGATGAAAATGGCAGAAAATGGGGCTTGGTCGAGCAAAAGGACCAGGTGATCTGACTTTTTTAAACCATTGTTTATACAGAAAAGCTAACAGTAAGTCTTTCATCATGTTTCAAAATCTGTCTGGGAAGAATTTACTTCAAATTGTCTCCATGCAGACTCTAGCCTGCTAACTCTGCATTTTACGGTTCTGATTATCACTTGAATTATGCATAAGACAACAAATGTTGCCATTAATGTACTTTTTATAATATATAAAAATATGTATATAATATATATTTTTATAATGTATAAAAATCATTGCTTAACTCAGCCACATGGGGTGTGCAGCCAGTACATCTGAGTGCCGGTCCCAAGTCCGGATAAATGAGGAGGTTTGCGTCAGGAAGGGCATCTGGCGTAAAACAAGCCAACCCAACTATGCAGACTAAGAATCGAATTTCCATACCGGATCGGTCGCGGCCCGGGTTAACAACGTCTGCCACCGGTGCTGTTGCCCAACAGGGTGCCAGTGGAAATTGGGCTACTGATGGGTGAAGATGACGAAGAAGAGGAGGAGGAGAACGTTTCCACAAACAGCGGGAGAAGAAGAAAACTAGAAGGGTCGAAATGAGAGTGGGGACTTTGAATGTTGGTAGTATGACTGGTAAAGGGAGAGAGCTGGCTGGGAAGTAAGAGCAGGAGCATCGGCTGTGGGTACAAGTTGTTGTACCATGGTGAGGACAGGAAAAGAAATGGTGTTGGGGTCATTTTAAAGGAAGAGTATGTTAAAAGTGTGTTGGAGGTTAAGCGAGTGTCTGACAGGGTGATGAGTGTGAAGTTGGAAATTGAAGGGGTGTTGATGAATATCATCAGTGCATATGCCCCACAGGTAGGTTGTGAGATGAAGGAGAAAGAAGATTTCTGGAGTGTGTTAGATGAGGTGGTGGAGAGTGTGCCCAAGCATGAAAGAGTGGTGATAGGAGCGGACTTCAGTGGGCATGTTGGTGAAGGGAACAGAGGTGATGAGGAAGTAATGGGTAGGTGTGGTATCAAGGATAGGAATGGGGAAGGACAGATGGTAGTTGATTTTGCAAAAAGAGGGAGGCCAAAGAGGAGGTTTATGGATGTGTTGAGGGAGGACATGCCTGTGTGACAGAGGAAGATACAGAGGACAGGGTGAGATGGAAATGATTGATCTGCTGTGGCGACCCCTAACGGGAACAGCCGAAAGACGAAGAAGAAGAAAAATCATTGCTTATCTTTATTTGTAAAAAATAAAGATAAGCAATGATTTTTCTTCTTCTTCGCCTTTCACTTGGAAAGCCCTCACCTTTATTTTTACATTAAATGAAAAAGTGAATAAATTAATTTAATAGTTTTCAATATCAGCAATCTTTGTATTTAAAAAAAAATGGCAAAAGCCAAAGAAAAGAAAGAACACAGGCAGACCTGGAATTGTCCAAGGAAAACCAACTGAAAACCCAGACATCTATACATAAGGTGGCCAAGAATTTAAAATGAAAGATTCATCAATAGCTCCAAAGCTCCTACCAAAACTAGGAAAACTCATAAGTGAGTGAAGGTTTAACAAGTTGATGCATTAATGTGCCATAAACAGTGATGCCGGTAACGCGTTACTCTAATCTGACCACTTTTTTTAGTAACGAGTAATCTAACGCGTTAATCTTTCCAAATCAGTAATCAGATTAAAGTTACTTCTCCATGTCACTGTGCGTTACTATTATTTTTCATTGTGGGTCGATAGCAGCATTAAACTTGGTCTGTGGGCAGGAGGTCGGGGTTCGACTGAACTGCCCACTTTAAGTGAGCTGTGAGCTTTTCATCCACGGTTTTTTGCAGCTGCTCGACTCGTCGTCTCCTCTTAAAGCACGGTGATCAGCACACCTGCACTGAGCTTTACAAAGACATTTTTATACTTTTTTTCCTCCTCTATTTAGAGCTGAGCTGAGCCGCTCCATATCTGCACGTTAAAACAGCTGATCCTCCGCGACGCGTCAACAACTAACACTATTTTCCACTCAAATGCACCTAAACTCTCTTTCTGAGGACCACATGATGTGCAAACACAATAAAACTTTCTTATCTGTAAATCTGGTCACGTTTTCTGCATAAATAAATGTTATCCATTCTTTGTGCTCAAACGCCAAAGTAGGGGCGAATCCAGATGGAATGGGGGCGTGGGGGAGGGATGTGCCCCCTTCACAACACCCCAAGATTAAAGGTCCAGTTTTGAAGCCTTTTTTTACTACAACTACTAATACTACTTAAAATAATATTAATTTCGACAAGTAAAATATTTAGAGAGAATTTAAATGTTAGAAAAATGCTAGAATTAATTTAATAGTTACATTTATAAACAATGTAGGTTCGAAATTGCAAGTTTTACTGTTACAGTGCTGTCAACAGTTAAATATGAGGTCAAGAAAGAGGTCTTTATTTTAATTTTTATAAAACAAGTATTTATTTTCATTGAAGTCAAGAAAGGGTGACTATAAAGTAAGTTTTGGCAAAACAGGTATCATTGTCATGTTGAGGTGGCAGAGGGTTGTTGTCGGCAGCTGGGAAAAGTAACTAAAAAAGTAACTAGTAATCTAACTTAGTTACTTTTACAATTGAGTAATCAGTAAAGTAACTAAGTTACTTTTTCAAGGAGTAATCAGTAATCAGTAATTGGATTACTTTTTCAAAGTAACTGTGGCAACACTGGCCATAAATAATTCTATTGTTACGTCTGCGAAAGACGTAATACAAATCATTGCTGTTTACATATTTATTTGTCTGTCTGTTAGCAGGATTACATGTGAACTACTGCACGGATTTTGACGACATTTTCATCACAGATGCATATTAGGCCATGGAAGAATCCATTACATTTTGAGGTGATCTGCATCCGGATTCTGGATCAAGTTTCACTTTATATAGGGTTTGAAGGATTAAATCAAAACTACTTTCTCACCACATTTTCACCGTGGATACATATTAGGCTATAGAAGACTCCACTGAGTATTCCAGAATCCATTGTACCCCAAATTTTCACTGTTGGTGTGTACATGTATGCAGTGGGGGGCACAGTTCCGATAACCGATAATTATCGAAGATAATGTTTTCATTATAGGATTATCTTTTTAGATAACTTTAAAAACCATTATTGGACTAATTATCTTGCGATAAATTTTTGTCCGATAATTTTTAGACGATAACGTGTTATAAAACTTAAAATCAGTTGAGCACCTATCTGTTAAATGTTTTGTAGCTGATGTTTAGTCGTACCCTCTGCAAAACAGAAGAGCTGCTTTAAGAAGAAGCCGCTCTATCCTCTGCAGGCAACGGAGAACTGCCCCCCCACACACACACAAAGGCTGCTTACAAGCAAATGACGCAATCGACAGGTGTGGGGAAAAAAAACTTATGCATGCGCACGAAGGTTCAAGGTTGGCTCATGCAAGCACACGTGATTCAAATATTTTAACTTTGTACAAATGACAGAATTAACATTAATGGAATTATTCTATCAGTATTCATGTTATTTATACACCAAACCATAACTCAGCATTGCTTTATTTTCCAAGACCTCCGCCTGACTGGAGCGTTGTGATTGGGTAGAGAGGTGGGCTTTGTGGCTGCTCTTAGCTTGCTTCTGTGCTGGAAGCCATGTAGTAAACAAGCTCTTCCAGCAGGTGGCTAGATGTTCAAAGAAAAAAGTGCGGGGTCATTGTTTGGGTCTGTTGTCGCTTTTGATGTTACCAGAAGCAATTGTGGTGTTAAAACTCAAAATCAGTTTGTTAGTAGTTGCAAATGTACCAGAGACAATACTGGAATTTATTGGTTATCTGTAACTTCCGATACATTTTTGGGTGGTTTATCATTTTATCTTTATCAAAGATAACTTTTCAGTTATCTGATTATCGAAGTTAATTTTTTGGTTATCTGTGCCCATCACTGCATGTATGCATACAGCAGTGTTCAGAATAATAGTAGTGCTATGTGACTAAAAAGATTAATCCAGGTTTTGAGTATATTTCTTATTGATACATGGGAAACAAGGTACCAGTAGATTCAGTAGATTCTCACAAATCCAACAAGACCAAGCATTCATGATATGCACACTCTTAAGGCTATGAAATTTGGCTGTTAGTAAAAAAAAAAAAAAAAGTAGAAAAGGGGGTGTTCACAATAATAGTAGTGTGGCATTCAGTCAGTGAGTTCGTCAATTTTGTGGAACAAACAGGTGTGAATCAGATGTCCCCTATTTAAGGATGAAGCCAGTACCTGTTGAACATGCTTTTCTCTTTGAAAGCCTGAGGAAAACGGGATGTTCAAGGCATTGTTCAGAAGAACAGCGTAGTTTGATTAAAAAGTTGATTGGAGAGGGGAAAACTTATACACAGGTGCAAAAAATCTACAATGATCTCCAATGCTTTAAAATGGACAAAAAAAAAAAAAAGAGGCGCGTGGAAGAAAACAGAAAACAACCATCAAAATGGATAGAAGAATAACCAGAATGGCAAAGGCTCACCCATTGATCAGCTCCTGGATGATCACAGACAGTCTGGAGTTACCTGTAAGTGCTGTGACAGTTAGACGCCTGTGTGAAGCTAATATATTTGCCGCAATGTCCCTCTGTTAAATAAAAGACGTGCAGAAGAGGTTACAATTTGCCAAAGAACACATCAACTGGCCTAAAGAGAAATGGAGGAATATTTTGTGGACTGATGAGAGTAAAATTGTTCTTTTTGGGTCCAAGGGCTACAGACAGTTTGTGAGACAACCCCCAAACTCTGAATTCAAGCCACAGTTCACAGTGAAGACAGTGAAGCATGGTGGTGCAGGCATCATGATATGGGCATGTTTCTCCTACTATGGTGTTGGGCTTATATATCGCATATCAGGTATCATGGATCAGTTTGGATATGTCAAAATACTTGAAGAGGTCATGTTGTCTTATGCTGAAGAGGACATGCCCTTGAAATGGGTGTTTCAACAAGACAATGACCCCAAGCACACTAGTAAACGAGCAAAATCTTGGTTCCAAACCAACAAAATTAATGCCTCGCAGATGTGAAGAAATCATGAAAAACTGTGGTTATACAACTAAATACTAGTTTAGTGATTCACAGGATTGCTAAAAAAGCAGTTTGAACATAATAGTTTTGAGTTTGTAGCGTTAAAAGCAGATGCTACTATTATTGTGAACACCCCCTTTTCTACTTTTTTTTTTTTTTTTTACTAATAGCCCAATTTCGTAGCCTTAAGAGTGTGCATATCATGAATGCTTGGTCTTGTTGGATTTGTGAGAATCTACTGAATCTATTGGTACCTTGTTTCCCATGTAACAATAAGAAATATACTCAAAACCTGGATTAATCTTTTTAGTCACATAGCACTACTATTATTCTGAACACTACTGTACATGTACACACCGACAGTGAAAATTTGGGATACAGTGGATAATTGTGCATGTACAATTATCACAATGAGTGAGAATGCTGTGGCGATGGGTGTATTGTTACCCCCATAGAGAGAAATTTAACATAAACAGTCATCTGTCATATTTTTGAAGTTCTCTATAGGTCCTGAGATCCATTGGTGCTGTTGCATATCTCCGTAATCTGTAGCGTGAAGCAGATGAAAGCCTGTGACTCTCCCCAGATGGGACACCAGTCTGATGCAGCCAAGACTGGTACCTATTTATAACTGGATGCAGATTATTTTGTTCAAGGTCATACTGAGTGTGGTAGCCTGAGAGGGATTGAAAATCTGGTTTGCTTATTTACATGCTAGTTCGTTATTCAGTAAGCTACGTGCTTTGTATATTGTATAAAATTTATCAATATCTTAAAAGCATGTTTTAAAAATAACACATAGACCTAATATTTGTAATTATCCATCCATCCATTTTCTTCCGTTTTATTCGGAGTCGGGTCGCGGGGGCAGCAGCTCAAGCAAAGCCGCCCAGACCTCCCGATCCACACACACCTCCCCCAGCTCCTCCGGGGGGAACCCCAAGGCACAATTACTCCATGAGTTTAATGTAAGTGCACCTGTGATCTATTATTTTTTCCGAGGAAATGTGAGAGACAACCTGCCACCCTCTGGGCGATTTGCTATGAAATAGCTACACTAAAAATATCTGACTTTGAAAGAACTAGGAGGGGATGTGGTGGCCTAAAGCTTAAACAAGCATGCTTGCTTATGAGCAGAAAATCATAGGCTCACACAGGGTTCCTTTGAGCAATGTCCTTGATCTAAAAGTTACTCTGTTTGCATTTGGGTGCCTCGCATGGCAACACCCTGGTGCGTGCATGTGCAAGGTGTGACTGCATTGGGGATCAGATGAAAAAGTGCTCTTTAAATGCAGTCCCTTTATGTACTGTATTCTTTGGACTACAAATCGAAATTTTTATTTATTTTTTTTACTGGTCTTTAAGTCACATTTCTTTTTGAAATGAGGTGCTACTGCTTCATGCAACATTTCAGTTTGCCTGAGTTTGGTGACCACTGTGTCCTGGAGTCCCTTAATTCAGAGAGTAGCTACATGAGTCAAAAATGATCATTTGACTCGTGGTGCCATCTTGGGAACAAAATGGCGTTCGCTGTTAAGCTGGCTGCATGTACGTAAATCCAGCTATTTTATGTATTTTTTTTCACTCAAAATGTTGGGTTGTTGTGCGTTTAGATGGGCAAAAAGACACAACAAGGGCTTCAAGATGTGCAGATTCCCTTCAGAACCAAACAGAAGAAAAATTTGGTAAAATTAAGTCAGCTGCGTGGGATGGAAGCAGACATCAAAGTTTTGAGGTAAATTTATTGTTCATTCCCATGTACAGTAAAACTCATCTAAACCAGCATCGTATAAACCAGATATTCACAGTTACCGGGCAAAAAAGTCCCAAAGTTTTTGTATTGTTTTCCATGTAATAAACACTGTATATAATGGATTTTGTACAATGGATTTTTTGCTCACATCGGATAAAATGTCCCGTCCGATCGCAATATATTTCCATTAAACCCCTCGCATGTTGGACTGGAGACATTTACGCGATTAAAAACCAGACAGTTGATTTTTTTTTGTCACACCGTCCTCAGATTCAGACCCGCAGCCTAATGTGCACCTGTTAAATTAGACACATCAAAAGGCTGTGATTTGACTCTTTTCTGCTTTCACTGCTTTATATTTTAATAGTTTGTGCAGTGTGCACGTCGAAAAGTCCGCAAAAAATCTGAAAATCTGAAAAAGAAGAAATTGTACGTTACCTTTGATTTGGAGGTGATGATTGTCGAAAGAAAAGATTGAGGGTCAAATTTGTCCAGAATAAAGGATAATCCAGCAACAGTGAACTTTAAAACTGTCACGCACATCATTGCGTGACACAGAGTTACAGATGCAGAAGCATAAATCAAGCTTTAAATTAAATAAATAAATCATCATGAATTGTAAATTTATGTAAATTTGATATTTTACCTGTTTTAATATTTATTTTTCATAGGACCTGCACCTGGATGTGTTGCTGTGTGTGGTTAAATTATTAAAAAAAATGTTGAAAACATAAAAAGGTTTATTCAGTAGTTCAGCACATTTGGCCCCCAAATGGTGCCATATTCTAAGTTGATGCTACTCTCTCAATAAAGGGAACCGGCTCTCCTGCACCCACGTTCCGCCAAATTCACTCCAGTCTTGCCATTTCCCTCCACCTTCCCAAACCAAGCAGCGTGCTCTACGTGTCTACAATTATGGTTGTAGCCAGGAAAGATAAGAATAAGAAAGAACTTTATTAATCCCGAAGGAAATTGTGTTCCCAGCATGTCTGAACAGTAAACATTGCTCTGACTGTTTGGACTATACAATTAACTGCATCACAATTGTGATATATCTGACTGTGATTAATTATCTAATCATCAAAGTTCACAGTTTAAATAAATTAATAGGAGGGAGGTGATAAGTTTATTGCTGGACTGGTTAAGCATTGGGCTTGAGACCAAAGGATCCTCGGTTCAAATCCCAGGCTGACCAGAAAATCACTAAGGGCCCTTGGGCTAGGTCCTTAATGCCCTTGTTGCTCCCAGAGTGGAGTGAGCGCCCTTGTATGGCACGAACCTTGACATCAGAGTGAATGTGAGACATTGTTGTAAAGTGTTTTGAGCGTCTGATGCAGATGGAAAAGTGCTATATAAATTCACTCCATTTACTGCACTGGTGTATGCTCCTGTATTCTGGGTGCAAGGCACCATTAAAATGCAGACTTTATTGCCGCCTCCTCCCTCAAATGTTACCAACTTTTATACCTGTTTAATGAAGAATGATGAACATATCACTGGAGTTTGTTGTCTAAAGAAGAAAAAAACAAACCCAATGGCGGAAGGATCAGCAACAATTGAACAATTTATTTTTATGAACTGCAGTGAGAAAGTGTCAGATACTGCATGCAGCCGTATTCAATAAAAATATTAATATCGGCTACTTTGTGTGTTCAGCTATATGTGTGTCTATGTGTAAGTGCTCTGTAAGACTGTTTATTTTTTAATTATCTGTGTGAACTTGATGATTCAACCTTGTTAGCTGTATTCTTCTCAAAAGCACCATGTTTAGTACGAGCAAAGTTTTCCAACTGACTATATCACCAACCAAACTAAAAGCAAACAACTGGTTAAAAAAAAACAAAAAAAAACGACTGGAGTGGAGGCAGTGACTGACGTGACATGAGTTGTTTTCAGCTCTGTCCAGTCAAATGCACCATGTACGATATGAAACAAGTTCACCAGTAACTTTAAATATCATACAAACCAAAAAAGAGGCAAGCTGAAGAAAACAGGTGGAATCAAGCCAAGCACAGAGAGAGAGATCCTGTCTGTGTGTGTGAGAGAAGCTGCAGAGATACGTGTCTGTGTAGGGAGGGGTGGGTGCTGTGCGTGACTGGCCAATCACAGAGCATGAAGACTGTCAGTTAGCCAATGAGAATTTTCCTTCAACACGAGCAGAGATATTGATGAGTTTTATTCGTATCATGGTCGTACTTGTCAAAAATGCTTTAGCCGTACTCAACCCTAATTGCCAGCCTGTTCCATAATCCTAGAAGAAAAATAAAACATGCATAATGAAAATTTGTACATCACACAGAAATACCACAAATTCATTTAATACATTGAGTTGCTATAAATGTATAAACAAACCCCAAAGTCTCTAGTGCTTTTGAATGTCATGGTTTGATCAATCAATCAATTTTTTTATATAGCGCCAAATCACAACAAACAGTTGCCCCAAGGCGCTTTATATTGTAAGGCAAGGCCATACAATAATTATGTAAAACCCCAACGGTCAAAACGACCCCCTGTGAGCAAGCACTTGGCTACAGTGGGAAGGAAAAACTCCCTTTTAACAGGAAGAAACCTCCAGCAGAACCAGGCTCAGGGAGGGGCAGTCTTCTGCTGGGACTGGTTGGGGCTGAGGGAGAGAACCAGGAAAAAGACATGCTGTGGAGGGGAGCAGAGATCGATCACTAATCATTAAATGCAGAGTGGTGCATACAGAGCAAAAAGAGAAAGAAACAGTGCATCATGGGAACCCCCCAGCAGTTTACGTCTATAGCAGCATAACTAAGGGATGGTTCAGGGTCACCTGATCCAGCCCTAACTATAAGCTTTAGCAAAAAGGAACGTTTTAAGCCTAATCTTAAAAGTAGAGAGGGTGTCTGTCTCCCTGATCTGAATTGGGAGCTGGTTCCACAGGAGAGGAACCTGAAAGCTGAAGGCTCTGCCTCCCATTCTACTCTTACAAACCCTAGGAACTACAAGTAAGCCTGCAGTCTGAGAGCGAAGCGCTCTATTGGGGTGATATGGTACTACGAGGTCCCTAAGATAAGATGGGACCTGATTATTCAAAACCTTATAAGTAAGAAGAAGAATTTTAAATTCTATTCTAGAATTAACAGGAAGCCAATGAAGAGAGGCCAATATGGGTGAGATATGCTCTCTCCTTCTAGTCCCCGTCAGTACTCTAGCTGCAGCATTTTGAATTAACTGAAGGCTTTTTAGGGAACTTTTAGGACAACCTGATAATAATGAATTACAATAGTCCAGCCTAGAGGAAATAAATGCATGAATTAGTTTTTCAGCATCACTCTGAGACAAGACCTTTCTGATTTTAGAGATATTGCGTAAATGCAAAACAGCAGTCCTACATATTTGTTTAATATGCGCTTTGAATGACATATCCTGATCAAAAATGACTCCAAGATTTCTCACAGTATTACTAGAGGTCAGGGTAATGCCATCCAGAGTAAGGATCTGGTTAGACACCATGTTTCTAAGATTTGTGGGGCCAAGTACAATAACTTCAGTTTTATCTGAGTTTAAAAGCAGGAAATTAGAGGTCATCCATGTCTTTATGTCTGTAAGACAATCCTGCAGTTTAGCTAATTGGTGTGTGTCCTCTGGCTTCATGGATAGATAAAGCTGGGTATCATCTGCGTAACAATGAAAATTTAAGCAATACCGTCTAATAATACTGCCTAAGGGAAGCATGTATAAAGTGAATAAAATTGGTCCTAGCACAGAACCTTGTGGAACTCCATAATTAACTTTAGTCTGTGAAGAAGATTCCCCATTTACATGAACAAATTGTAATCTATTAGACAAATATGATTCAAACCACCGCAGCGCAGTGCCTTTAATACCTATGGCATGCTCTAATCTCTGTAATAAAATTTTATGGTCAACAGTATCAAAAGCAGCACTGAGGTCCAACAGAACAAGCACAGAGACGAGTCCACTGTCCGAGGCCATAAGAAGATCATTTGTAACCTTCACTAATGCTGTTTCTGTACTATGATGAATTCTAAAACCTGACTGAAACTCTTCAAATAGACCATTCCTCTGCAGATGATCAGTTAGCTGTTTTACAACTACCCTTTCAAGAATTTTTGAGAGAAAAGGAAGGTTGGAGATTGGCCTATAATTAGCTAAGATAGCTGGGTCAAGTGATGGCTTTTTAAGTAATGGTTTAATTACTGCCACCTTAAAAGCCTGTGGTACATAGCCAACTAACAAAGATAGATTGATCATATTTAAGATCGAAGCATTAAATAATGGTAGGGCTTCCTTGAGCAGCCTGGTAGGAATGGGGTCTAATAAACATGTTGATGGTTTGGATGAAGTAACTAATGAAAATAACTCAGACAGAACAATCGGAGAGAAAGAGTCTAACCAAATACCGGCATCACTGAAAGCAGCCAAAGATAACGATACGTCTTTGGGATGGTTATGAGTAATTTTTTCTCTAATAGTTAAAATTTTGTTAGCAAAGAAAGTCATGAAGTCATTACTAGTTAAAGTTAATGGAATACTCAGCTCAATAGAGCTCTGACTCTTTGTCAGCCTGGCTACAGTGCTGAAAAGAAACCTGGGGTTGTTCTTATTTTCTTCAATTAGTGATGAGTAGAAAGATGTCCTAGCTTTACGGAGGGCTTTTTTATAGAGCAACAGACTCTTTTTCCAGGCTAAGTGAAGATCTTCTAAATTAGTGAGACGCCATTTCCTCTCCAACTTACGGGTTATCTGCTTTAAGCTGCGAGTTTGTGAGTTATACCACGGAGTCAGGCACTTCTGATTTAAAGCTCTCTTTTTCAGAGGAGCTACAGCATCCAAAGTTGTCTTCAATGAGGATGTAAAACTATTGACGAGATACTCTATCTCCCTTACAGAGTTTAGGTAGCTACTCTGCACTGTGTTGGTATATGGCATTAGAGAACATAAAGAAGGAATCATATCCTTAAACCTAGTTACAGTGCTTTCTGAAAGACTTCTAGTGTAATGAAACTTATTCCCCACTGCTGGGTAGTCCATCAGAGTAAATGTAAATATTATTAAGAAATGATCAGACAGAAGGGAGTTTTCAGGGAATACTGTTAAGTCTTCTATTTCCATACCATAAGTCAGAACAAGATCTAAGATATGATTAAAGTGGTGGGTGGACTCTTTTACTTTTTGAGCAAAGCCAATAGAGTCTAATAATAGATTAAATGCAGTGTTGAGGCTGTCATTCTCAGCATCTGTGTGGATGTTAAAATCGCCCACTATAATTATCTTATCTGAGCTAAGCACTAAGTCAGACAAAAGGTCTGAAAATTCACAGAGAAACTCACAGTAACGACCAGGTGGACGATAGATAATAACAAATAAAACTGGTTTTTGGGACTTCCAATTTGGATGGACAAGACTAAGAGACAAGCTTTCAAATGAATTAAAGCTCTGTCTGGGTTTTTGATTAATTAATAAGCTGGAATGGAAGATTGCTGCTAATCCTCCTCCTCGGCCCGTGCTACGAGCATTCTGACAGTTAGTGTGACTCGGGGGTGTTGACTCATTTAAACTAACATATTCATCCTGCTGTAACCAGGTTTCTGTTAGGCAGAATAAATCAATATGTTGATCAATTATTATATCATTTACCAACAGGGACTTAGAAGAGAGAGACCTAATGTTTAATAGACCACATTTAACTGTTTTAGTCTGTGGTGCAGTTGAAGGTGCTATATTATTTTTTCTTTTTGAATTTTTATGCTTAAATAGATTTTTGCTGGTTGTTGGTGGTCTGGGAGCAGGCACCGTCTCTACGGGGATGGGGTAATGAGGGGATGGCAGGGGGAGAGAAGCTGCAGAGAGGTGTGTAAGACTACAACTCTGCTTCCTGGTCCCAACCCTGGATAGTCACGGTTTGGAGGATTTAAGAATACAAACATGTCGACTCGTATTTGGACATTATCACAGTTTTTTACATGTTACCTCTGTACAGGACCACAGTGGGGCTGAAATTCAACAATCAAATTGTGTTTTTGTGTAGAGTAACTATAAATATCACATTAACCATTAACAGCTTAGGTATTCCAGTCATTCTCAACACGATGCACTGTTTTTCTCCATCACTGCCAAGAATACTTGAGTTCTTATTTCTTGCTTCCACCCCCCCACCCCTTTTAAAAACTAGCTGGAATGCCGTCATTCAAAAAAAAAAAAGAAAAAAAAAAAGAATCAAAATTAATGCATTTATTGCATTTATTCATAATGCAAACAGTGATAGTGAGCAGTTGGCAAACAGCTTAATAGTGCATTAAAGTGGCATTCTATTCCAGAACCATCTGGGCAATTCCACAGTTACTGCCTTTACCTTCAAAGAGGAAGCAAGCCTTTTGAAGTGACCAGGACTTAAAAAATACAGCCCCTGAGTGTTCCTATCTTGAGGAAGACATAATAGAGACAAGGTCTACTTGGTAGGGGGAATGAAACTTTGTTGGTGCTTCATACGAGTTGGTTGTACGCAATACTATGGATGTGACTGATCTTCCAAAAAAAGCAGCCATTCAGAAAACAGCCAGAAAATCTGTAAGCTGTATTGCAACTTTGTCTTAAAACTATACAGGGTTAACAACTCTTGATTCTAGGATATAAGGTTGCAAGTAACTGTCATTTTGCTGCTTCTTATGTTACAAATCAAAAGCATAAACTGAATGAATGCATAATTATGTGACTGACTTTACGTGACTGACATTACAGTATGCTACTCCATATTTAAAGTTACAAAAACAAATTTCTGCTGTCAAAACAATGTACTTTGACTGGCAATTGCCATATTCTATAATTTGAGAGCGTAATAATAGGTTATGTTGGTATTTTTGATTTCAGGGCCAAAGCAGGTGTAGTGCTGGCATCCAATTTCTCACTTCAACTGAGATGTGAAATGTTCTTGTTAACACAAAACAATAATATGCTTATGCAGCGCTTATGCAGAGGATGAAAAATCAGTTCATGCAATAGATAGAAAATGAGCCCATTTTGATGAGAGACAAACATAAAAATAAACTTGCTTTGACATGGTATAGTTAACTTTCACCGCATCATTGTAACTGAAATGACTTTCTTTCTGCACAAATGAATATTTGCTCTTACAATTTCAAACACAATTCTTGCCAATTTCTAAAAAAATTGGCCTTTAAACTTCTACAACATAGAATTACCCATCTACAAACTTCTCAGACTTGTCTATATCTGGAAAATATGGTAATCAAGGACCTCTACAGGGCCTTGCTGTGATAAATCAAACACATCAATGACATTTATTCTTATAGTGTTGGATTTTGAGATCTGTTCCAGGGTTCTAGCTAGGATAAAATTTTAGCATAGCGGTAATGTCAAGGGAGTGAAGCGACCGATTTGAGGGAGCGTAGCGAGTGAGGAGGGGCGATGGTGCGGAAGGGAGGTTTACCCCCATTCCGTGGTGCGGAGCTTTTGAAAATTTAAGCTAAATATTGGCCATTCTAGGGGTACCCAAAGTGGAAAATTGTACTTTTTACACTGTGTAGTCTTAATGGATAATTTTCCTACCTTTGCATCTTGGCAGTGTGTTACCTTCACAAAGGACCTTGTCAGAAGATATTTAAACTCAGACACAACCAGGAATAGAGATTAAAAAAATGTTTTATTGAAAGATACACAGAACACCATTTGATTTGTTGTTCAAACTCAAAGAAGACTGTACTGACTATAACGCCTTTTTTATACTATATGTTTTATGTTTTGTATGTGATGGTGTCTATTTGGATGTTGGAGTCTGCAATAACGTTTGATGATGTTTGTCTTCATCTCAAAGCAATTTCTGTCTGCTATCACATCACAAATTTATACTTTTGAGAAGTTGACTGTGTGTTTGCTCTGTCCTGCTCTGAAAGCACTTTTCACACTTCCAGGCTTATTTACAGTCTGAGGAGCGGCCCCTCCCTCTCGCTCCATTGATATGGTAAACGGTGCTGCAGCGAGAGAGCTGGCCACAGACTGATCCAATAACTTTCACAGCCAAGCTACTGGAGCAATCCTGATACTCAGACACTCTTTATTTGAGCATGTGAGATTGTATCAGAGGCCCTCCGTCTGCTCACTTTCAGTGATTGCTGTGCGTAATGGCGCAGGGCGCATTTGGAGCAAACAGCCAGGGAGCTATTCATTTCTCGTGATCAGTCACGTCCATTTCCTCACGATTCCTGCCGGCTTCCTCACCATCGGGCCCACTGGTTTTCTCCCGATACGGCTTGCCAGCTTGGTCACCATCAGATTCATTCAGAGTGGGACTGTCCGATTTCCTCTGCAAAACTGGTCTGAAATACGATGCGATACTACACGTGCCTTTGTCGTTGTTTCTACGCTGTTTCGATGCTGGCATGATGCCAGGGATAATATTGACACAGATCGTGCAGTAGCCAAGAAGACGGTGCGTTACAAGAAGAAAATCGGCATGCACTGACCTGAGTAGCTGATGCTTGGAGGAATAACCCACGCTTATGCTGTATTGAAAATAAGCGTAACGGTCCAAAATTATGGCGTAACTGGCCGTAACGCAAGTTTGCGCAAGCTAGAACCCTGTGTTCTGAGGGGAAAATTGCATTTAGATTAAAAACATTTACTATATATATTTAAGCCCCAGTTATTTATCTTATTATTAGTTTAGTGGTAATGGGATTAATTTAGCATGTATAGTCTGTGATTTGGTTTTGCTTCTATTTACTTGTTTATTTTAACCTTGTGATGTTTCATTCTGTATTCAGATGTAAATTACCTGACAGAGGAGAAAGTATATGAGATCTTGGACATCTGTGGTGAGAAGAAGGATTACTCACCTCTGATCAGAGTCATAGGACGTGTGTTCTCCAGTGCTGACAGCCTGGTACAGAGCTTCCGGAGGTCAAAACGCCACACCAAGGAGGAGCTGAAGTCGCTCCAAGGTAAGGATGAAGACAAGGATGAGGATGAGAAGGAGGCAGCTGCATGCTCTGCAGTAGCTATGGAAGAGGACTCCCCTACGTCCTCTTCATCATCAAGGCTTTTAGAGGTCTCCTCTACAGAAAATGATGTTCAAAAGCTGGCACTGGATGAGGTATCAGTTGACATTGAAGCAGTACGGCGGGTGTATGAGCGCCTGCTGTCCAATGATAAAATAGAAGCTGCATTTCTCAATGCATTGGTCTACCTCTCACCCAACGTGGAGTGCGACCTAACATATCACAATGTGTATTCACGAGACCCAAACTATTTAAACCTATTTGTTATAGTGATGGAAAACAGCAACCTCCATAGCCCAGAGTACCTAGAGATTGCTCTGCCACAGTTCTGCAAGGCAATGAGCAAGCTGCCACTGGCAGCTCAGGCCAAGCTCGCCCACCTTTGGTCACACTACAACACTGAGCAGATTCGGCGCATGGTGGAAACCTTCCAGCAGCTCATTACATACAAGGTGATCAGTAATGAGTTCAATAGTCGCAATCTGGTAAATGATGCTGATGCTGTAGTTGGAGCCACAAAGTGCTTGAAGATTGTCTACTATGCAAATGTGATGGGGGGTGATTTGGACATGGAGCACAATGAGGAAGAGGATGAGGAGCCAATTCCAGAGTCCAGTGAACTCACCCTGCAGGAACTGCTGGGTGAAGAACGCCGGAACAAGAAGGGCCCTCGAGTGGACCCTCTGGAAACAGAATTGGGGATTCACACCACTGATTGCAGGCGGCCACTCATTCCTTTTGAGGAGTTTGTCAATGAACCTCTGAATGAGGTGTTGGAGATGGACAAAGACTATACTTTCTTTAAGGTTGAAACTGAAAACAAGTTCTCTTTTATGACCTGTCCCTTCATCCTTAATGCAGTTACCAAGAACCTGGGTTTGTATTATGACAACCGCATCCGTATGTACAGTGAACGTCGCATTACTGTGCTCTATAGCTTGGTGCAGGGTCAACAACTCAACCCCTACCTAAGGCTTAAAGTGCGTCGAGACCACATCATTGATGATGCCCTGGTCAGGGTATGTTTCTTCCAATGACAGTTCTCTGCATATATTAATATTCCTTTTTTTATTTACTGAATATGCTTCCATTTTGACAAGTAGCAGTCAGTGATTTTCTTCTGTATCTCTGTAGCTGGAAATGATAGCAATGGAAAATCCTGCAGACTTGAAAAAGCAGCTGTATGTGGAGTTTGAAGGAGAACAAGGTGTTGATGAAGGAGGTGTTTCGAAAGAATTCTTTCAGCTGGTGGTGGAAGAGATCTTCAACCCAGATATTGGTAAGAAAAAAAATATTTCTACCAGGTTTAGCAAAATGTAAGAGAAGACACTATATAGAAATTTACAGAAAATACCACTTAAAACAGCAAAACTACGGGAGTAGAGTGCCATCTAGTGCTCGCACTCTTTTTCCTTTGGACATTTGATGTTGATGTCCTCACAGACTGGTTTGATGTGCATTTCATACTGGCTGGTGTTATCCCAGGTGACTGTCTCCGCTCTGTCTTTGTGCTGCTTGTCGTTCAACCACAGTCTGGATTTCAGATGTTGCTGGACTGGAACAAGTGTCTTTAAGAAGCTGGTCAGTTTTTCACCTGTCTGTCTCCAGGCTTGACAGAAAGCAGTCAGTTTTCCTGTAGCGAGGCTGTGGCTGGTGGATCTGGCTGGGGTTGGAGATAAACAGAACACCAGTCTTCCCCGTACAGACTTTGACCTTTTACCTCAGACCAACAAGGCTCGGATAGGGTGGGGGTGAGCGAGAGAGAAAAGGATTAGTAGGTGGATAATGTTTTGTCCTGTGGGTGTTTGTGAAATAAAACTTTTTTTATTTCCTACAGCTCAGAGAATTCTGAATTCTCTTACACTCACAGATAACACACTGCAGTATGCTTATCTCCTACATAACTCAGAAACCCACAGGTCTCCTACAAAGGGCCCAAACTCATAGGCCCAAAATAGTCTTATTATAACCTAAATGCCTGTTGTCAACCGGTCAGTTTTAATTTCCACAACAAAAGAACAGCCTTGCTCACTGGTGCTGTGTTGTTGACACAACACCCACAGTTCGCCCCCTTCCAAAAAAGCTGCCGGGTACAACGCAGACCCCTACCTAACTGGTCTGTTTGGCTATCCGCCAGGCAGTCTAGGGAGCATCCCACTTGACACCAAATTGTGGAGGCAAAAATGATTTTAAGTCAAAGTGTCTGAGGCTGTTTGTGGAAATAAAGTCAAGGAATTGGCAGATTAAAATAACAGGCTTTTAATTTGAGGCCTTGAAGAAACATGCAGAGTCAAACTCAGAACAGCAGGATTTTGAATGACTTTGAATATGGGGAGGGGTTTTTGAAATATGCAAGGGGGCGCTATTGAGGCATTTTCTCTGTCCATGGGTGACGCCTGTATGACTTGTAAGAGGTTGGCATGCTTGACCTGTGTATCAGTTTTCATGATGATATGACAAAAATTAAAGCCGTCAAAAGGAAGAATGTAATTTCATGGTGAAGGGATGATAGTCAGCACGCTGCCACATGGACGCCATTTGTCGTAACTTCACAGCGATCATCGCCTACATTCACCAACTTGTTCTGCATGTTTTAGAAGTGGAATGAAGTTGATGGGGTGAAATTTGTGACACCAGTACCTGTTAAAGTAAAAATAGGACATTTCCTGTTACCACCGGGGGGCGCTATGGCGGAGGTGGGGAGTTAATATATGCAGATGTTCAGGGCGGAGCCTTCATCGTGTCCAGCAAGTTTGAAGGATCTACGATGAAGTATGTGGGCGTGACAGCCGTTTGAAGTGACATGGCGTGCTCCTAAAAGCTCCCCAAAGTTTGACGAACCCTAGCAGCCACACCTTTTGACCTACCGAAATTCTTTTGATAACTTTTGGTCACCATGGAGTCATGATATTGACCTAATTTGAAGATGATTGGATGAAATCCCTGGGACGAGTTTGTTCAAATGTAAGTAGTGAAATTCGCCAAAAATGGCATAAATTGCCTCAAAATTCAAACTTAAAATCAAAATGGCCGACTTCCTGTTGACATTTCACCATGACGTTGAGACTTTTTTGTGTGTCCTAGTATGGTAAATATGTGTACCGAATTTCGTGAGGCTACGACGAAAAAACCCCTATGGGAGGGTTTTTTGAAAATTTCTAGGGGGCGCTATTTTGATTTCAAATTGTGCATAATAATAATAACAAATAATAAACAGCGCAATTACAGTAGGGTCCTCGTAGGACTTTTTCCTACCCGGGCCCTAATAAATAATAATAAACAGTGCAATTACAACAGGGTCCTCGTAGGACTTTTTCCTACTCGGGCCCTAACTAAGACTGCAAGTAGTCATATATGGGCCCTCTTTCCGCGCGTCCGCCTACCCAGGCCAGCGCGTCCACTTGTGGCCAGATGCGGGCATGTGCATACAGGGGCAACCACTCGTCACACAGTTCAAATTTGAAGCAAATCACACAATGCTTTAAGGAGTTATGACATGTTGATGGTTCATCCACTAGGGGGTGCTCAGTGTACAAACAGAGGGGCCAGGTGTGTTCAGGGACCAACGGTCATCACACATATTAAGTTTCTATTCATTGAGGTTATGCATGAAAAAGTTATGACATGTTGATGGGTCATTCAGTAGGGGGCGATCAGAGCACAAATAGAGGGGTCAGGTGTATACGGGACAGACAGTAATCACACAGTTCAAGTTTCAAGCAAATCAGTCAATGCACGAAGGAGTTATGAGAAGTTGATGGCTCATCCACTAGGGGGTGCTCAGTGCATAAACAGAGGGGCCAGGTGTGTTAATGGGTTGACCCTCATTACACATGTGAAGTTTCAAGTCAATGAGGTAATGCATGGAGTTATAAGTTAATGGTTCATCCACTAGGGGGCGCTCAGACCACAGAGGGGTCAGTTGTCTTAAGGAGCCAACTGTCATCACACGTCATCACACGTGAAGTTTGAAGTCAGTCATGCAAACAGTTAGCTAAACAGTTACTTTAACCGTTTTGGCTCCTCCAGACCTGCTCCCTGCCTGCTCCCAGCTCTCCACATGTCTCCAGCAGCCAGCCCTCCTGTCCCTCTGACCCCCCACCTTCTTCCCCCTGGTCATCTCCACTGCACGCCGGAGTTTGTCCCTCCTCCACCCGGACTGTATTCAGCACCAGCCCACCTCAGCTCACACCTCAGCCCCCCCCCCTCCCTTCCCCCTCACTGTAACTCTGACTGAGGTCAGAGGCCATCTCCTGCAGCTGAAGCAGAGGAAAGCAGCAGGACCTGATGGGATCTCCCCGAGGCTGCTGAGGGCCTGTGCAAATGAGCTCTGTGAGGTCCTCAGCCACATATTCAACAAGAGCCCCAGGCTGGGGGTGGGGACCCTGTGGAAGACCTTCTCTGTGGTTCCGGTTCCTACAACACCACACGCCAAGGAACTAGCCCACTACAGACCAGTTGCCCTGACATCACACCTCATGAAGACCATGGAGCGATCGTCCTGTCTCATCTCCGCACCGTGGTGAGCGACATCCTGGACCCACTGCAGTTCACCTACAGGCCCAACATCGGGGTAGATGACGCTGTCATCTACCTGCTGCAGCGAGTGCTCACCCACCTGGAGACCGGCGGAAGCGCTGTGAGAGTCATGTTCTTTGATTTCTCCATAACCTTCAACACCATCAGACCAGCGCTGCTGCGGGGGAAGCTGGAGGATGCAGGTGTGGATGGACATCTTGCCTCCTGGACCATTGACTACCTCACTGACCTCCCGCAGTACCTGCGGCTGTGTGGCTGTCAGTCTGAGGTGGTAAGGTGCAGGACTGGGGCCCCCAGGGCATCGTCCTCTCGCCTTTTCATTTCACCCTTTACACCTCGGACTTCACCTACAACATGGACAGTTGCCATCTCCATAAGTTCTCTGATGACTCCGCCATTGTGGGTCGTGTGTCTGAGGGGAACGAGCTGGAGTACCGGTCAGTCATCACAGACTTTGTGGACTGGTGTGAGCGCAACCACTTGTCTCAACACCAGTAATACGAAGGAGAGGGTGATCGACTTAAGGAGGAAACCACCACCTCACCCACCGGTGAACATCCAGGGGAGGACATAGAAACTGTGGACAGTTTCAAATACCTGGGTGTTCACCTCAACAGCAAATTGGACTGGACTCACAACACTGATGCTTTGTACAAGAAAAGCCAGAGTCGCCTCCACCTCATGAGGAGACTGAGATCCTTTGGAGTGAGCAGGCCTCTGCTTAAAACCTTCTATGACTCTATTGTTGCCTCTGCTCTCCTCTATGCTGTCGTTTGTTGGGCCCTGGGCAGCTCAGAGCGGGAGAGAAAGAGACTGAATAAGCTGGTCAGGAAGTCCAGCTCTGTCCTGGGTTGTCCTATGGACTCTCTGGAGGAGGTGGCTGAGAGGAGGGTGTTAACCAAGTTCAAATCCATCATGGACAACTCCTCTCACCCTCTGCACCGGACTGCAGTGGAGCTGAGCAGCTCCTTCACTGCCAGACTGAGGCACCCTTAGTGCAAGAAGAAACGATACCGCAGGTTGTTCCTCCCTGCTCCTGTTAGACTGTACAATAACACTGTGAAATAACCACATGCAATAATATGTCCACAAATCACGTGCAATATTAATATGTCCACAAATCATGTGCAATAACAACTCGTTTATAAATCCCAGCACTAGTGTCACCTTATCCCATCTAAATTCCACTTCACATATTGTAAATAAGATGCTCCTATTTTTTTCAATTCCAATCATGTTTATATATGCATATGTACTTATATATGTACGTGTGTGTATAGTACACACACGTACACACACATATGTATATGTATATATACTCAACAAAAATATAAACGCAACACTTTTGGTTTTGCTCCAATTTTGTATGAGATGAACTCAAAGATCTAAAACTTTTTCCACATACACAATATCACCACTTCCCTCAAATATTGGCCACAAACCAGTCTAAATCTGTGACAGTGAGCACTTCTCCTTTGCTGAGATAATCCATCCCACCTCACAGGTGTGCCATATCAAGATGCTGATTAGACACCATGATTAGTGCACAGGTGTGCCTTAGACTGTCCACAATAAAAGGCCACTCTGAAAGGTGCAGTTTTGTTTTATGGGGGGATACCAGTCAGTATCTGGTGTGACCACCATTTGCCTCATGCAGTGCAACACATCTCCTTCGCATAGAGTTGATCAGGTTGTCAATTGTGGCCTGTGGAATGTTGGTCCACTCCTCTTCAGTTGCTGGATATTGGCAGGAACTGGTACACGCTGTCGTATACGCCGGTCCAGAGCATCCCAAACATGCTCAATGGGTGACATGTCCGGTGAGTATGCCGGCCATGCAAGAACTGGGACATTTTCAGCTTCCAAGAATTGTGTACAGATCCTTGCAACATGGGGCCGTGCATTATCCTGCTGCAACATGAGGTGATGTTCTTGGATGTATGGCACAACAATGGGCCTCAAGATCTCATCACGGTATCTCTGTGCATTCAAAATGCCATCAATAAAATGCACCTGTGTTCTTCGTCCATAACAGACGTCTGCCCATACCATAACCCCACCGCCACCATGGGCCACTCGATCCACAACATTGACATCAGAAAACCGCTCACCCACACAACGCCACACACGCTGTCTGCCATCTGCCCTGGACAGTGTGAACCGGGATTCATCCGTGAAGAGAACACCTCTCCAATGTGCCAAACGCCAGTGAATGTGAGCATTTGCCCACTCAAGTCGGTTACGATGACGAACTGGAGTCAGGTCGAGACCCCGATGAGGACGACGAGCATGCAGATGAGCTTCCCTGAGACGGTTTCTGACAGTTTGTGCAGAAATTCTTTGGTTATGCAAACCGATTGTTTCAGCAGCTGTCCGAGTGGCTGGTCTCAGACAATCTTGGAGGTGAACATGCTGGATGTGGAGGTCCTGGGCTGGTGTGGTTACACGTGGTCTGCGGTTGTGAGGCTGGTTGGATGTACTGCCAAATTCTCTGAAACACCTTTGGAGACGGCTTATGGTAGAGAAATGAACATTCAATACACGAGCAACAGCTCTGGTTGACATTCCTGCTGTCAGCATGCCAATTGCATGATACTTCAAATCTTGCAACATCTGTGGCATTGTGCTGTGTGATAAAACTGCACCTTTCAGAGTGGCCTTTTATTGTGGGCAGTCTAGGGCACACCTGTGCACTAATCATGGTGTCTAATCAGCATCTTGATATGGCACACCTGTGAGGTGGGAAGGATTATCTCAGCAAAGGAGAAGTGCTTACTGTCACAGATTTAGACTGGTTTGTGAACAATATTTGAGGGAAATGGTGATATTGTGTATGTGGAAAAAGTTTTAGATCTTTGAGTTCATCTCATACAAAATGGGAGCAAAACCAAAAGTGTTGCGTTTATATTTTTGTTGAGTATATATATATATATATATATATATATATATATATTCTATTTTGACCTCATTTTCTTATTTTATTGTATTGCTACAAGTATTATTATTGCTTATCCTTGCACACACTGTTTGATGCACATTTTCCTCTACTCGCACCCATCTTGTTTTTTTAAGAGCTGACGTAACATGTGAATTTCTCCACTGTGAGATCAATAAAGTCTCATCTTATCTTAAAGTATGAAGGCATTTTCATGACTTGATGTTACATGGCGAAGGGTCAAAATGGCGGCGCTATAGCGGCCACACCCTTCAACAAAGAGAAAAGCTTTTGATAACTTTTGATCAGTATCATCTCTGGATGCTCTGAAAGAAATTTGAACCCACCCAGAAACTGAACATTCTTTGAAAGTTCATTGAACATTTGCATGAGAACGTTCGCAAACATGGCACGAACATCATATGAACAAAGAATGAGGACAGGTAATGTTTGCATGCGAACATTGAATGGACATTATACCAGTGTTCACAAATGTTCCCAAACATCATATAAACAGTTGTAGCAGAACATTAAATGAACATTTGTAGAATGTTCCAATGCGAACATTACCTGTCCTCATTCTTTGTTCATGTGATGTTCATTTAATGTTCTTGCTCAATTACCTACAATTTTTGTGATTGTTCCTATTGAGAACTAAAAAATAATTAAAACAAACTTTATAAATGTGTTAAAATTCAGTAGGTTTTATTCCAATAGTGACTTGCAATGTATTTATGGAATTCACATATAAAATCAATAATGCAGAAACCTCTGAAATCACTTAATTGATAACAGATTAAATGATGGAATTCATCTTTACAGAATGAATAAACATCATTGCTCAGAAATAAAAAGCACATATAATGAAGAATTTTCAACTTCATTTACAAAAGATTTCTTTCATGGTATACCACATACCCTACTCCAAAAAATGCTCAGACAAAATAAGAATAAATCTTCTCAAAATAATAATGAACCCTAAATCATTTCACCTATTGACCTACATACAACTGATGATACACATTTTAGGAGCAAAAATAAGTTCAACTTGAACATAAATCTCCGCTTGAAACAAAAACTATAATCTTTTAGACATTGACATACAATTAATAATACATCATCATATTTAAGACCAAAACTGTGGACATCTTTAACAAACACATTACTATCAATAAATTCCCTGAGAAAATTCCTATGAAAAATATTTTAACTTTTTAATCACATAGATTTGAAGACTCAGTGTGACATTAGTCAGATACGACAATGCAATTGAACACACACATCATTTTTAAGAGCGAAACTGAACAGTATTACAATCAATAAATTTCCTGAGGAAATTCACATGACAACACACTAAGGTTTTAATCACATAGAAGTATGATAGTCAGTTACGACAATGCAATTGAACACATAATTTTTAAAAGCAAAACTGAACAGTTTTAACACAAACACATTACAATCAAATTTCCTGAAGAAATTCATATGTTGAAAAAATATATCATACAAAAATAATACAAAATTATTATTTTAAATTAATGTTTGATCCCCAGAGAAAAAGTTTCTCCGGAAGTAAAATTAAGTTATCAAAACTATTCCATGTACAATGCAAATTAAATGCATGCTGCTAATCTGCCCATAAGCTTTAATATTATAAAATATAAACACAATGCTAAAATACCTTCAGTCGTATGAGCATTGTATTCTTAATAATTGCCAGTTGTTTAATTGGTATCCCAGTGCAATGTGTGTGTGTGTGTGTGTGTGTGTGTGTGTGTGTGTATCTATACGAGGGTAGGCTGAAAAGTTCTAAGGCTCCCCATGAAGGAGTAATGCATTAACTGCATTATAGTGAGCCTTAGAACTTTTCAGCCTACCCTCGTGTGTGTGTGTGTGTATATATATATATATATTATATATACTGTAATATATACTGTATTATATATACTATAGTCTACTGTGACTGGCTGTCACCCCTCCAAAAAAAACAAAAACAAAACAGATTTGCAAGATTCTTAGTTTCTCTAACCTGTAATGTGGGTCAGGTAAAAGTTCAGGATGGTCCCGTCTATACTTCTTTGATTCTGCTTGGATAGGACAGCTTCGGGTTATGGCACAATTGTCGATATGATGGTAGTACTGTCCATTGATGTGATACTTATTACAACCGCCATGACAACTCTGTAAATTTGTGGCACGTCCCTGGCAAGGCTGCCTTTGGCGGTTCCTGACTTACCCTGACTGCCAAAGATAAACAGGAGCCGTAGCGTACAAGCCGCCCCTGACAGTGCTTGTTGCCGTATCCTTCCCTTGTTCCATTCCAGGAGTGTATGCAGTCAAGGCATTGATTAGGGCATTCCTCTGGTGCCTGGTTCCCTTATCCTCGCCATCAAGTTTGTCATTAGCACTCTTGAGCTGCAAGTTGAAAATTTCCATTGTTAGTCATAAGCAATTACATATATTTTACTGTTCAGATACTGTATAATTTGAGCAGCATGGTCATAACTGGTATTCAACTCAACACCTTATTGGACAGGCCCTATATTTTTAACAAGCTGTTTATATTGCTTGCAGAATTTTCTCAAGTTAGTTATCAGCTAGGTATACCACACAGGTGAAAGCAGATCAGACAAAAATGATTAATCCTATGTACCTGCTGTTATTTGTGTAAAGGGCCTTTCACATCCCATGCTTTGGAAGCGTCAAAAAATCGGTCTAAAAAGCATTATTTTCAATGAAGCGCGCTGCTGTTTAGAGGCGCCAGAAGCATCGCGTCAAATCTAAGCTTAACCTGTGCTTCTGCTGGGATCGCGCGCATTGCCGCTTGTCGACAAGCTGACACGGTCAAAGTTGACCCAATCCAACTTTTGCCAACCTGAATTGTGACATAGCTTCGCACTGTCCAATAGAAACAACGCGTCGGGTCCAAACATGGAAGACTCATGGCAGAAACCACTGATCTCTACAAAACAGACACGTCACATGACTGCTCATTTATACAGAAGAAAAATTCTTGCAAATGTTGTTTTTTAGGGCTGCAGCTATCAGTTATTTTTGCAATCGAGTATTCTATTGATTATTCTGGCGATTAATCGCGTAATCGGATAAAAAGTACTTTTGCATTTTTAAACAACATGAATAGTCCAGGCCTCTCCCTAAGCAATGACACAATGTCCCTGTTCCAAAGTCTTGACATTTTGCTGAAATGGTGATGGGATGTGGCTTTCTGTTCTGTTTTTCCCCCCCAACTTGCAAAATGTAACCATTTTGAGTTTTGTTTTTTTTTTTTTTAAGCCTCGCAGTTTGTTTTTTTTTTTTTTTTGTTGTTGTTTTTTTTAAGTTACCGTGTTTGTGAAGCATTGTGTGTTGCCCAGAAAAAGCGGAACACTTAGTGTGAGTCTGAACAGCAGCTGGCTTCAACTGTGGGTACCCGGCCGTCGGGTCGATAGTCACTCACAACGTCGAACAGACCATGTGTTTTTTTAATAATAGACAAACACACTGCTTCGCTTTAAATGCGCCGTAAGTCTATTTCAGATGACCAGTGTGGACCCTCTTTCTCTTAAAAGGCTTTATTTTACTCTGTGTCGCATTGGAAAGCGGTAGCTTTAATTTGCACAAGCAAATTTCGTTGTGCTAATTGCTGCGCAATAACAATAAAGGTGATTCTGATTCTAAATTATTAGCTGTTACACGGCCTGAGCGCATGCTCTAGTCTAATTCAGTTGTTTTTTGGGGACATTGCAGCGCCACACACAGGCCTGGCATATGTACTACAGCAAGCTTCGAGGCACAGAATTTGCCTCGATCATTTTTTGTAATCGAATTATTCGAGTTATTCGTGTAATTGTTTCAGCACTAGTTTTTTTTTTTTTTTTTTTTTACCTCAAAATTAATTTAATTGTTAAAGCTTTTTTGTGGTTCATCAATGCACATACAACATGGCGATCACTCAGCTTTCCTCTGGGAAAAAATCAGAGCGAAAATCTCTGCCCTGTTGCCACATGCAACGCGCTGGGGGCGTCGGAGGCGCTTACGCGACGCGACTGACGTCATGACACGTTGGGAGGCATTGCCTGACACGTATAAAGCATGCAATGTAAAAGGCCCTTTTGTTACTATACTTCCATAAATGCAACATGTTTCATAATATACTGTGTGAACAATAAAACAGCAAAACTTTATTGAAGAGGATGTAACAAACAAAGTACATGAACTCACTTCTTTGAGTGACTTTACTGGAAGGCCCATTACTTCCAGGCACTGCTTGTAATTGGTTCTACCCACACTTCTGGTTTAGCTGGCCATTCTTCGGATGATCATCTCAGCAGTGTCCACATTGTTCTCCCTCCTGGTATGCCTGAGAACCGACACTTTCAGGGACGGTCCAAGGATGCAGTGCATCAACTTTGTCATTCAGCTTTTTGATACTGTGAATGATGTCATTCTGCTTCTCCTAGAACACACACATATATATATATATATATATATATATATATGTATATATATATATATATATGTTACAACCTTAATACAGAAGTTCCCACTTTACATTAAATCCTATGCTTCACAAATGATTAAGCCAATGCTGTTGACCTTTCATCATGAGCATGGAGAAATCTGTGCATGAATGGAGTGATGAAAGTGAGCCGTGGAAAAAAAAACTTGAAAGATCTTGGCAAGGCCCTGGCGGGGTCTGGTGGTTGTCCCCCAGAAAAATGTGAAATCTCAAATGCATTCTGGTGCTTTCTCAGGTCTATTTACCAACCAAAAGAATCTCCAAAAAATAATTTTTTTGTTGGATCAGGTCAGTTTTCCACCCCAGATAAGGTGGTAAACCTCAGTAGTATACCATAGACAGTATGCACACACTGTGCAAATGAAACATTATGCAAGGGACATAGAAACTGACTTTTTATATAAAGAATTCTAAAACTTTATATCAGTAATAAACATGTTTATTAAGTAACAGGGCCTGTAAATGATTTCTTTAAGGAAGGAAAATTAGTATATACAACTTTATTACTGGCAGATTTTACTGTATTTTCAAATTATATCCCAAATAGAACAGAACATTTCTTGCCAGAAATGTTTGAATATTTTGCTTGCTGAACGTGAATTTTAGAATCTACTGGCACAAGACACTATACAGTCTTATTTAACCATTATAGTACAAACCTCTGGATATGGATCGGGCTGTTGTGAATCAACTGCAGGCACACACTCAACCGACTGGTCGGATGGAGGCTTCACTGATTTAACATCTCTTATGACAGCCAGCATGGTTGCTGTGGGGGGGAGGGGGGACAAGCAATAATCCCAAAAAATTATCACAAACTTCATAAAGTCATCACATATATCTTCATAAAGTCTCTTTCTGGGCACTGACATTACTTAAACTTTAATTGCATCAACACCTAATAAAAGACAGAGTATATATTTTAGTCATGGTCATAAAAAGTTATGTATATTTTAAATTTAGCCTTTATTAATCCAAATTAATCCCATGGAGATAGAGACCTCTTTTATAAGTGAGACGTGGACAATTACAAAGTTTCCAATTCACCCAACCTGCATGTCCTTGGAAGTGGGATGCCCACACACACCTTAATGACATCTTTAGGCTCCTGGCTTAATATCAGAATAGATAAAACATGGACAAAATATTAATTAGGCCCGTGCCTCTCTGTGGCTAACGTTATCTCCGTGCTAGTAAAAAATGTGTTGGTTTGGTTCCCATTAGTCCATGGCTGGCATAACCAAGCTTTTGAAGCAGGTTCTGTCATTTCTGGCTAAAACGGGTTTGTGCTCAGATTAGGTTCCGTTAACTTAAAGTATCTTTTGATATTCACAGCATCATGATCACGGTAGAAATGCCTCGCCATTTGAAGCTAGCTGCTCCCTCGTGTTAGCTTTGTGGTGGTTTTCTGTGATGAATCCCAGTCGACGAGCCTCCAGCATTAGTCTCCTCTTCTGCTTAGTGGTCTCTTAATCATAGTATAGAGACTGACCGGGCAAATTAACTTCTTGAACATAAACCTTTATTTGCCAGAACAAAACCGAGAGTAGCGCTGTTAGTTAGTCAACTAAAGTCTTCTTCTTCTCTTTTAATAAACAGCGGGTTTTAACCCAACTCGGTGCACGACCGCCACCAACTGTTGGAGCACTGCAAGCAACTGTGAGCTGCAAGCATATTGTTAACAAAATAAGTTAATAGTCAATAGATCTATGTACACAAACTACTTTTAAATAAAATGAATTCATTTGAATTGTATCCTCTGATAATGTTAGTCAAACTTTTTTAAAATGAAGCACTATAGTGTTTCAGATATTTTATATGACCTATTTATTACAGTAGTTTTGTGAGAGAACATTTCTCTGAGCATAGCTGATGAACCTGCACCTCTGCCTTTACCTTTAAACACGAAGGAACCATACACTTATGCCAGAAATTTAACTTAATTGGCAATACTTGAATGTATAATGTGATTACAGGAAATTATACACAATGATCACTGTTGTAGGGCTGCAGTTATCGAATATTTTTGGAATCGAATATTCTATCGATTATTTTATTGATTAATTGAGTAATCGGATAAAAAGTACCTTTGTATTTTTAAACAGTATCAGTAGTGGCAGGGCTCTCCCTAAGCCGTGGCACAATGTTTCTGTGCCATCATGCAGATTTTTAAGTTTAGGGTGTACTCTTTCTCTGTTTTGCTGGGTTATTTATTTTTTCATATTAAGAGTTTTAGAGCTTTGCCAAACCATAAGCCCAGGCAGTCTGTGAAATCTTCAGTCTGCAGACAGTGCATTCTTTTTTTCCTTCTTATTGCATATTTCATTTGCACTTTTTATTACTGTGATTTACTCAGTGTTTAGTGTATATTTATACATGCTGTACAGAGTGTAGCTCATACCAAAGTCAAATTCTTTGTTTTCTATGGATACTTGGCGAATAACACAGCCTTTGAAAAACGGCTGTGGATTGCAGCGTTTCCACAAAAGCTGCCTGTTGATAAAAACTCTTACCAAATCTGAATTAAAGGTTTTTTAATCATTAAACATGACTCATTTAAACTGCGCGTCCTTTCGCTTCATCTGCGGAGGTGAACAGCCAGTGGAGCAAAACGTGTTTTTTTTTTTTAATATATACAAACACACTGCTTCACTTTAAATGCGCAATAAGTCTGTTTCAGACGATCCGCGCGGACCCTTTCTCTTAAAAGGCTTTATGTTACTCAGCGTGTGGCTTTGCAAACTTGTAGCATCGCCTGCTACATTGATTAGCGCTATGGTCTTCTTCTGGGAGCGTTACAGCGCCACGTACAGGCCTGGCGTATGTACTACAGCTTTACACGAAGCCCCGAGGCAAAGAATTTGCCTCGAATATTTTTTGTAATTGAATTATTCGAGTTACTCGAATCGTTTCAGCCCTACACTGATGCTTTTTGACCAGAATGAGTATGTTGCAGTTTACATACAGAAATGATTGTATCCAGGTGTCCAATGTACATGTTTTACCCTGGATAGTTATAATACCATGCCTCACTGCAAACATGAATTAAGCAGCCTAAATAAAGGAATCAGAAAGCAAGAAATATGTTGTTATGGTAACAATTCCCACCAAACACTGTTCGACTGTGACATGAAGTCATCCTCAAATGAGGTCTGAGCATGCCACTATACATACATGCCATTGTAACGTGTGCTATATTCATCTCATTTTCAGCATGTTTGTTTAAAAACATGTCTGATAATGTTTGAACTGCAAGTTGTGAAGTGACCAGTAAAAAATATTATTTGTCTGTGAGCTGTTTTATTTAAATGTCAGTGTTCTTGCTCATGCATGTTGAAAACATTATTTTGTAAATCAGTTTTTAATACCTTTAATGTAGTTTTCCTTATTTACAAAATTGTTAAAGATATAGTGGTTTTATAAAATTTAGCAAAATGTATGTAACTCAGGTCTGTGGGACTTCTGGATAATAAGCTGCCATTGCAATCTGTTTCCATAAGAAACATATTTTTGGTAGCTGACAATCACAGTCTGTAGTGACTTAAATTATTTAGCAAAAATTAATATTCCAATTAATAGAGTGCATGTTTATGCAGGCTGCCCAGAGACATGTTTCTGAGTTAGCTCTGTCAGTTTATCACAGTAATCTTGAAATTATATATTCAGTAGGCCTGAATAAATCATAAATCGACAAATTCTTGGTTACCAAGGTAGAGTGCTTAAATTATTTCCTATTGTTCATTCTACCTATGTTTGCACACATAATTTAAACGGCGTCCAACATTAACGTTCTGTTGGCAGTAAATGACATTTAATGTTTTCCTGTAATAATGATATAAAATTTTACAAAATATATACTTTTATTTAGAGGTAAGCTTTACACATACAACATGAACATTATGTGAATGTTCGCAAACACACTGAACATTAAGCATGCAATCTATGAACATTTGATTAATTTTTGCAAATGTTTGCGTACATGTTTGTCTAATGTACACTTCCATGCAAACATTAGACAAACATCACAAACATTACATGAACGTTCGCAAACTTGCTCAACAGTAAATGAACATTCTATGAATGTTCAGTTGATGTTCGCAAATTTTTGTTTCCATGCAAACATTAGACAAACATCACGAACATGACATGAACGTTCACAAAGTTGCTGAACAGTAAACAAACATTCTATGAATGTTTGTTTGATGTTCGCTTCCTGGTGGGAAGTACATTGGACAAAATCCCTAGCAGGAGTTTGTTCAAATACAACATGTGGAAATCATGCCCAAAATGACAAGAAAATTCAAAATGGCCGACTTCCTGTTTGGAGTAGACCAATGGTGCAAGAGACTTTCATCTCCCCACTCAAAAAAAAAACCCCTATGGGGAGGGACGTTTGAAAATTTCAAGGAGGCGCTATTGAGGCATTTTGCCCCCCCTCCCCCCACCACCATGGGTAACACCACTATGAATTGTACGAGGTTGTCGTGCTTGACATGTGTATCAATTTTTATGATGATATGACAAGATTAAAGCCGTCAAAAGGAAGAACGTAATTTCATGGCGAAGGGTCGATATCCAGCACATCGCCACATGGACGCTGTTACTTGTAACTTCACGGTGATCATCGCCTATGTTCATCAACTTGTTCTGTATGGTTTAGAAGTGGAATGAAGTTGACTGGGTTAAGTATGTGACATCAGGACTTGTTAAAGTAAAAATAGGACATTTCCTTTTACCACTGGGGGGGCTATGGCGGAGGTGGGAAGTTAATATATGCAGACGTTCAGGTCAGAGCCCTCATCATGTCTAGCAAGTTTGAAGGATCTACGATTAAATTTGTGGGCGTGACAGCCGTTCGAAGTGAAACGGCCTGCTCCGAAACGCTCGCCAAAGTTTGACAAACCCTAGCAGCCAGGCCTTTTGGCCTAATTACATTCTTTTGATAACTTTTGATCAGCATGGTGTCATGATGATGTGGACCAAATTTGAAGACGATTGCATGAAATCCTTGGTACGGGTTCGTTCAAATGTAAGTACTGGAAATGGCCAAAAATAGCAAAAATTCCCTCAAAATCGAAACTTAAAATCAAAATGGCCGACTTCCTGTTGACATTTCACCACGACGGTAACAGACTTTTTTGTGCGTCCTAGCATGGTAAATACAGTAGTGCTATGTGACTAAAAAGATTAATCCAGGTTTTGAGTAGATTTCTTATTGTTACATGGGAAACAAGGTACCAGTAGATTCTCACAAATTCAACAAGACCAAGCATTTATGATATGCACACTCTTAAGGCTATGAAATTGGGCTTTTAGTAAAAAAAAGTAGAAAAGGGAGTGTTCACAATAATAATGTGCAAGAGACTTTTTTTGTACATCTCTGCAAGTCACGTGTACCAGTTTTCATCTCCCTACACCCAAAAAAACCCTTATTGGGAGGGGTTTTGAAAGTTGGAAGGGGGCGCTTTTGAGACATTTTGCCTCTCCCATGGGCTATGCCCCTATGAATTGTAAGAGGTTGTTGTGCTTGACCTGTGCATCAATTTTCTTGATATGACAAAATCAAAGCTGAAGGGTTGATATTCAACACGCCGCCACACAAACGCCATTACTCGTAGCTTCACGGCGATCATCATGTACGTTCACCAACTTAGTCTGTATGTTTGAGAAGTGGAATGAAGTTGATGGGGTTAACTATGTGACATCGGTACCTCTTAAAGTAAAAAGAGGTAATTTCTTTTTACCACGGGGGGGGTGCTATGGTGGATGTTGGAAGCTAATATATGCAGATGTTCAGGGCGGTGCCCTCATCATGTCCAGCAAGTTTGAAGGATCTACGATGAGGTTTGTGGGTGAGACAGCCGTTCGAAGTGAAACGGCGTGCTCCTAAAAGCTCGCCAAAGTTTGATCAACTCTAGCAGCAACGCCTTTTGACCTACAGAAATTCTTTTGATAACTTTTGATCAGCATGGGGTCCTGATGACGTGTCCCAAATTTGAAGATGATTCGATGAAATCCCTAGGACGAGTTGGTTCAAATGTAAGTACTAGAAATGGCCAAAAATAGAAAAAATTACCTCAAAATTGAAACTTAAAATCAATATGACCAAACTTCCTGTCGACATTTCACCATGACGCTAAGAGACTTTTTTTCTGCATCCTTGCATGGTAAATATGTGTACTGAATTAAGTGAGGCTACGATAAAAAAAAAAAAAAAATGCGGAGGTTTTTTTTTTTAAATTTGTAGAGGGTGCTATTTTGCCATTTCTGTTGTGGTTCGGGCGTGAGTGGAAGACAAACCCAGTAGCAGATAGCAGTAAGTGAGTGGTAACAAAGGATTTATTGAACAGTGTGTGTATATATATATATATATATATATATATATATATATATATATATATATATATATATATATATAATATCCACACAGATGGTACTGCATCACCCACTGCAGGAAAGTCTTGCTTTGCTGCAGCAACAACCTGCGTCTTTCAGGCTGGTGTATGGAAACACCAAGAGCAAAAAATAGTTGAGCAAGAGAAAAATGACCAGTCTTACCGTGGAAGGTTTTCAGAGTTTCTGTCGAGGATTAAGAGCAGTGGTTGATATACAGATGCTGATGAGATGTGGAACAGGTGCGTCCATCAGCTTGAGGCGCGCCACCTGTGCAGAGGAGAGAGCGAGAACAGCAGCAGGAACAGAGCACGCAGCCCACAACAATTTTGCTGCGATCATGTTCGTGACCCCCAAAATATCAATAATAATAATAATAATAATAATAAACAGCACAATTACAATTGGGTCCTCGCAGGACGTTATCCTACTCGGGCCCTAATAATAAGCAGCACAATTACAATAGGGTCGTCATAGGACTTTATCCTACGTCGGCCCTAATAATAAGTAATAATAAAATAATACACAGCACAATTACAATAGGGTCCTCATAGGACTTTATCCTACTCTGGCCCTAATAAAAATAATAATAAACAGTAAAATTACAATAGGGTACTCATAGGACTTTGTCCTACTCGGGCCCTAATAATAAACAGCATAATTACGATAGGGTCCTCATATGATTTTGTCTTACTCGGGCCCTAATAATAATATATCATAATAATAAGCAACACAATTACAATATGGTCCTCGTTGGACTATGTCCTTCTCGGGCCCTAATAATAATAAATAGCACAATTACAATCGGGTCCTCATGGGACTTTGTCCTACTCAGGCCCTAAGCTCATCATAACTCTAGCTGCACTGTTTTGAATGTCTGTGAGCCTTTGAAGGTTTTTTTCCAGAGATCCCAAAGAGCAAGGAGTTACAGTTGTCAAGCCTCGAGGAGACAGAGGCATGGACAAGTTTTTTTTCTGCATCAGTGATGATGTCATAATGTAGTGAGTTTAGTTTCAAGTTGTTGAAATGGTTCAGGTTTTGCTGCCCAAATATTCATGAGTGGAATTGGAAAGAAGTGAAGTGTGTGTTGCCTAAAGAACTACCTGAGGAACAGCATACAGCACGTCCAAACCAGTGACCCTGTGTCACTTCTGGCTCCTCGGAGAACACGGCCTCTGGACATGAATCAAACATTGATGGTTTTGCTCTGAACCACAACAACAGGCGCATTGTGCTTTTATGAAGACATCAATGGTCTGTGACAGATTTTCTGTCTGCCTGCCGTTCGTATTTTTTTTTCCTGAGGCTATAGACTACATGTGGAGGTCTGTGAATAATTTACGTTGAACAGTAGCCTAGGTTTGTGTGTGTGATTTTGGTCATTCTGTATGTCATGAGTGACTGTCGCAGATCAGAATGTGGCTATGTGTGCGCATGCCTGTGAATGTGGCAGAGGTGTAGCAGAGAACCGTCGCAACACACAAGCCCATAGCACTCTCATAAAAATACCAAGCTTCCCCATAGCACCTGCAGAAAAAAATATCTGGAATCACCGCTGTCCCCCTGTATTTTCCCAGGCTGAAACTCAATTCTACCCCTCAGCCCTTCCCCTCTGTTTTGTGCGGCCACGAGAGACAGAGGGGTGTCTTAATTCTCTTTTTGGAGCGAAGCAGAGGGGTAGTCTGACGGCTACAAACCCCTTCAAATGGAGTGAATCTGGATGCACACTCCATTTGGAAGGGTAGGAGGAGCTTACTGCTGTCTCCAAAGAAACAAACCTGGCGCTCAGAGCCGCACAAATGAAAGCGGCTTTCATTACAAATCACGCTGTTTAGAAAGTTATAACTTGTCAAAAAACGTTACAGGCAGTTGCCTATGACAGCAGTGTGTATGCTGCTGGATGCATGTTGCGTATATTGTCGTTCTGAAGAATATCGTAACTTCGCTTGTGCACTGACGCGTTATAATGCATATACACACAAATGCTACGATGAGACACTTTTATATCTCACAATGGAGAAAATCATGATAAAGGATAAGGAAGTTAATTTGTATGTTCATAAATCTTTGGATAATAGCGATCCCTGCTGTTGGATTTCAAGGTCTGTAACGTGTGTGTATTTTGTAAACAAACAGGGAGCTCTGAGCACACTCATCTCCTAATAAACTTTCAGGCAGAAAATGAGAAGTTTCATCAGTGGGAGTAAGTTGGAAAATATATACACACATGTATATGTGAAACACATAACCTGACGTCCTAATCAACAATGAGCTACAAAACACAATAAATCAACAACACTAACAACACTGTTAAACTAACATAAACCACAATAACATTTAAACACTCAAACCCCAGAACTTCCATGTAGCATTGCAGCACAGCATCCATTATTTATTTGTTAGCTAAAATTGCTAATTTCTCCCAAAATATTTGTCCTATCAACGTTTTTTTTTTTAGCAGCATTCATCCTTGACCCAAAATACATAAGCATGCCAAATGGCAAATATCAGGTCTCCCTGATTTTTGCGTGATCGAAGCCATGTGCACGCGTGCACACACACGCGCACACACACAGAGGTTACTTGGCTTTTATAATATAGGTATGTGTTGACTTTGCTATTCTGGTCACTCTTGGTGGAATGTATATATGGTGTGTGTATGTGTATATATATATATATATATATATATATATATATATATATATATATAATATACAGGAAAATAAGTATTTGAACACCATGTGATTTTGCAAGTTCTCCCACTTAGAAATCATGGAGGGGTCTGAAATTTTCATCTTAGGTGCATGTCCACTGTGAGAGACATAATCTTTAAAAAAAAAAAAAAAAAAAAATCCAGAAATCACAATATATGATTTTTTTTAAATAATTTATTTGTATGTTGCTGCTGCAAATACGTATTTCAACACCTGTGAAAACCAATGCTAATATTTGGTACAGTAGCCTTTGTTTGCAATTACAGAGGTCAAATTGTCAGGTCCGTTGCCCTAACTGGACCTGGCACTTAAACTGTGCCTGAGATCGTATCCTGCAAAACACAGTTTCTCAAAGCACAATCACATAAAAAGAGACAACATTAGACAGAGATCTCTTTTGTGAGCTTTGCGCAAAGGGGAGAAGCTTCGGAGAGAGCGTACAAACCTAAGACCAACCTTGCTTTCCCTGCTCCTCTCCGCCGCCCCCCCTGGTGCTTGCCCTTTTATTGAAAAAGAAAAAAAATCATAAACACTACAACGTAGCATTAGGGTACATTGCGTTTTGGGAAGGGAGGGGTGAACGGTTGCTTGTGAGTTACGGTTTCCTGTGAAACATGCTCGTTTCTTTCACAGAAAGAAGGGAGTAAGCAGTTAAGTTTCGATGTCAACAGAGTCCTGAAACAACCTTTAGTTCATCACTGTGGCTGAGCAATCATTTAGCTTAAATGCAGCATATATGAATGGGTACACAATTATTATGAGTGAATGAGTAAATGAAGTAAGTAAGCTTTATTTATATAGCACTTTTCACAGACCAAGGTCACAAAGTGCTTCAGAAGATATAAATAGACAATAAAAACAACACATACAAATATAGAACAATAAAATAAATTGACACTAAAATGCCAGTTTAAAAAAATGTGTCTTTAGTTGCTGTCTAAAAACATCCACAGAATCCAGTGAGCGAAGAGAACAGGGAAGCTCATTCCAGAGGCGAGGTGCCACAGCTTTAAAAGATCTGTCCCCTCAAGTTCTTGCTTGCCTCTACTGGTGGTTGGCTCTCACTGCGGTATTGTATCACTTCCTGTTCCGGAGCACAGCAGTGTTTTTCTGTATCTGTTAGCTGTTTAATCTGCGCAGTTAGATTGATCTAGTTATCTAGATTACGATTTGTTTCCCAGTGTAATCTTTACGTGCCTTAACTAAAGCACTCCTTCTGCTGAATCACCTCTAAATTATTTACACATTATTCACTTTGCGTGTTTTTAGGAATCCGCTAGCTTAGCGTAGCTACTAGCTCTTAGCCGATTTAGCATGGCGGCTTCTCCTGTCTCTCCCGCACTTTTCTGCTCTGGGTGTGAAATGTTTAGTTATTCCTCGGCCTCCTTTAGCAGTAATGGTACTTGTAATAAGTGTAGCTTATTCGTAGCTTTGGAGGCCAGGCTGGGCGAATTGGAGACTCGGCTCCGCACCGTGGAAAATTCTACAGCTAGCCAGGCCCCTGTAGTCGGTGCGGACCAAGGTAGCTTAGCCGCCGTTAGTTACCCCCTGGCAGATCCCGAGCAGCCGGGAAAGCAGGCCGACTGGGTGACTGTGAGGAGGAAGCGTAGCCCTAAACAGAAGCCCCGTGTACACCGCCAACCCGTTCACATCTCTAACCGTTTTTCCCCACTCGACGACACACCCGCCGAGGATCAAACTCTGGTTATTGGCGACTCTGTTTTGAGAAATGTGAAGTTAGCGACACCAGCAACCATAGTCAATTGTCTTCCGGGGGCCAGAGCAGGCGACATTGAAGGAAATTTGAAACTGCTGGCTAAGGCTAAGCGTAAATTTGGTAAGATTGTAATTCACGTCGGCAGTAATGACACCCGGTTACGCCAATCGGAGGTCACTAACATTAACATTAAATCGGTGTGTAACTTTGCAAAAACAATGTCGGACTCTGTAGTTTTCTCTGGGCCCCTCCCCAATCGGACCGGGAGTGACATGTTTAGCCGCATGTTCTCCTTGAATTGCTGGCTGTCTGAGTGGTGTCCAAAAAATGAGGTGGGCTTCATAGATAATTGGCAAAGCTTCTGGGGAAAACCTGGTCTTGTTAGGAGAGACGGCATCCATCCCACTTTGGATGGAGCAGCTCTCATTTCTAGAAATCTGGCCAATTTTCTTAAATCCTCCAAACCGTGACTATCCAGGGTTGGGACCAGGAAGCAGAGTTGTAGTCTTACACACCTCTCTGCAGCTTCTCTCCCCCTGCCATCCCCTCATTACCCCATCCCTGTAGAGACGGTGCCTGCTCCCAGACTACCAATAACCAGCAAAAATCTATTTAAGCATAAAAATTCAAAAAGAAAAAATAATATAGCACCTTCAACTGCACCACAGACTAAAACAGTTAAATGTGGTTTATTAAACATTAGGTCTCTCTCTTCTAAGTCCCTGTTGGTAAATGATATAATAATTGATCAACATATTGATTTATTCTGCCTTACAGAAACCTGGTTACAGCAGGATGAATATGTTAGTTTAAATGAGTCAACACCCCCGAGTCACACTAACTGTCAGAATGCTCGTAGCACGGGCCGGGGCGGAGGATTAGCAGCAATCTTCCATTCCAGCTTATTAATTATTCAAAAACCCAGACAGAGCTTTAATTCATTTGAAAGCTTGTCTCTTAGTCTTGTCCATCCAAATTGGAAGTCCCAAAAACCAGTTTTATTTGTTATTATCTATCGTCCACCTGGTCGTTACTGTGAGTTCCTCTGTGAATTTTCAGACCTTTTGTCTGACTTAGTGCTTAGCTCAGATAAGATAATTATAGTGGGCGATTTTAACATCCACACAGATGCTGAGAATGACAGCCTCAACACTGCATTTAATCTATTATTAGACTCTATTGGCTTTGCTCAAAAAGTAAATGAGTCCACCCACCACTTTAATCATATCTTAGATCTTGTTCTGACTTATGGTATGGAAATAGAAGACTTAACAGTATTCCCTGAAAACTCCCTTCTGTCTGATCATTTCTTAACATTTACATTTACTCTGATGGACTACCCAACAGTGGGGAATAAGTTTCATTACACTAGAAGTCTTTCAGAAAGCGCTGTAACTAGGTTTAAGGATATGATTCCTTCTTTATGTTCTCTAATGCCATATACCAACACAGTGCAGAGTAACTACCTAAACTCTGTGAGATAGAGTATCTCCTCAATAGTTTTACATCCTCATTGAAGACAACTTTGGATGCTGTAACTCCTCTGAAAAAGAGAGCTTTAAATCAGAAGTGCCTGACTCCGTGGTATAACTCACAAACTCGCAGCTTAAAGCAGATAACCCGTAAGTTGGAGAGGAAATGGCGTCTCACTAATTTAGAAGATCTTCACTTAGCCTGGAAAAAGAGTCTGTTGCTCTATAAAAAAGCCCTCCGTAAAGCTAGGACATCTTTCTACTCATCACTAATTGAAGAAAATAAGAACAACCCCAGGTTTCTTTTCAGCACTGTAGCCAGGCTGACAAAGAGTCAGAGCTCTATTGAGCTGAGTATTCCATTAACTTTAACTAGTAATGACTTCATGACTTTCTTTGCTAACAAAATTTTGAGTATTAGAGAAAAAATTACTCATAACCATCCCAAAGATGTATCGTTATCTTTGGCTGCTAGCAGTGATGCCGGTATTTGGTTAGACTCTTTCTCTCCGATTGTTCTGTCTGAGTTATTTTCATTAGTTACTTCATCCAAACCATCAACATGTTTATTAGACCCCATTCCTACCAGGCTGCTCAAGGAAGCCCTACCATTATTTAATGCTTCGATCTTAAATATGATCAATCTATCTTTGTTAGTTGGCTATGTACCACAGGCTTTTAAGGTGGCAGTAATTAAACCATTACTTAAAAAGCCATCACTTGACCCAGCTATCTTAGCTAATTATAGGCCAATCTCCAACCTTCCTTTTCTCTCAAAAATTCTTGAAAGGGTAGTTGTAAAACAGCTAACTGATCATCTGCAGAGGAATGGTCTATTTGAAGAGTTTCAGTCAGGTTTTAGAATTCATCATAGTACAGAAACAGCATTAGTGAAGGTTACAAATGATCTTCTTATGGCCTCAGACAGTGGACTCATCTCTGTGCTTGTTCTGTTAGACCTCAGTGCTGCTTTTGATACTGTTGACCATAAAATTTTATTACAGAGATTAGAGCATGCCATAGGTATTAAAGGCACTGCGCTGTGGTGGTTTGAATCATATTTGTCTAATAGATTACAATTTGTTCATGTAAATGGGGAATCTTCTTCACAGACTAAAGTTAATTATGGAGTTCCACAAGGTTCTGTGCTAGGACCAATTTTATTCACTTTATACATGCTTCCCTTAGGCAGTATTATTAGACGGTATTGCTTAAATTTTCATTGTTACGCAGATGATACCCAGCTTTATCTATCCATGAAGCCAGAGGACACACACCAATTAGCTAAACTGCAGGATTGTCTTACAGACATAAAGACATGGATGACCTCTAATTTCCTGCTTTTAAACTCAGATAAAACTGAAGTTATTGTACTTGGCCCCACAAATCTTAGAAACATGGTGTCTAACCAGATCCTTACTCTGGATGGCATTACCCTGACCTCTAGTAATACTGTGAGAAATCTTGGAGTCATTTTTGATCAGGATATGTCATTCAAAGCGCATATTAAACAAATATGTAGGACTGCTTTTTTGCATTTACGCAATATCTCTAAAATCAGAAAGGTCTTGTCTCAGAGTGATGCTGAAAAACTAATTCATGCATTTATTTCCTCTAGGCTGGACTATTGTAATTCATTATTATCAGGTTGTCCTAAAAGTTCCCTAAAAAGCCTTCAGTTAATTCAAAATGCTGCAGCTAGAGTACTGACGGGGACTAGAAGGAGAGAGCATATCTCACCCATATTGGCCTCTCTTCATTGGCTTCCTGTTAATTCTAGAATAGAATTTAAAATTCTTCTTCTTACTTATAAGGTTTTGAATAATCAGGTCCCATCTTATCTTAGGGACCTCGTAGTACCATATCACCCCAATAGAGTGCTTCGCTCTCAGACTGCAGGCTTACTTGTAGTTCCTAGGGTTTGTAAGAGTAGAATGGGAGGCAGAGCCTTCAGCTTTCAGGCTCCTCTCCTGTGGAACCAGCTCCCAATTCAGATCAGGGAGACAGACACCCTCTCTACTTTTAAGATTAGGCTTAAAACTTTCCTTTTTGCTAAAGCTTATAGTTAGGGCTGGATCAGGTGACCCTGAACCATCCCTTAGTTTTGCTGCTATAGACGTAGACTGCTGGGGGGTTCCCATGATGCACTGTTTCTTTCTCTTTTTGCTCTGTATGCACCACTCTGCATTTAATCATTAGTGATCGATCTCTGCTTCCCTCCACAGCATGTCTTTTTCCTGGTTCTCTCCCTCAGCCCCAACCAGTCCCAGCAGAAGACTGCCCCTCCCTGAGCCTGGTTCTGCTGGAGGTTTCTTCCTGTTAAAAGGGAGTTTTTCCTTCCCACTGTAGCCAAGTGCTTGCTCACAGGGGGTCGTTTTGACCGTTGGGGTTTTACATAATTATTGTATGGCCTTGCCTTACAATATAAAGCGCCTTGGGGCAACTCTTTGTTGTGATTTGGCGCTATATAAAAAAATTGATTGATTGATTGATTGAAGTTTTAAAACAAGTTCGGGGAACCATCAGCAGGTTCTGATTGGAAGACCTCAAACTCCTGCTGGAAACATAAGGCTGGATCAGGTCCTTAATGTATTCCGGTGCCTGCCCATGTAGAGCTCTAAAGGTCAGCACGAGGATTTTGTAATTTATCCTGTAAAAAAACAGGGAGCCAATGTAAAGACTTGAGGACAGGAGTAATATGCATTCTCCTGTGGGCGCGGATAAGAAGTCGTGCAGCAGAATTTTGCACTACCTGCCTCTTTACTGAGGCATGTAAAGAGACTGTTACAATAATCAAGTCGTGAAGAAACAAATGCATGCACAATCATCTCTAGCTCATTAAAAGCCACTATTTTGCGTAATTTGGAAATGTTTCGAATTTGAAAAAAACAGTTCTTAACGAGCTGCCTGGTGTGATGTTCCAAAGACATCCCTCCATCCAAAATGACACCCAGGTTACGCAGCTAGAGTACTGACGGGGACTAGAAGGAGAGAGCATATCTCACCCATATTGGCCTCTCTTCATTGGCTTCCTGTTAATTCTAGAATAGAATTTAAAATTCTTCTTCTTACTTATAAGGTTTTGAATAATCAGGTCCCATCTTATCTTAGGGACCTCGTAGTACCATATCACCCCAATAGAGTGCTTCGCTCTCAGACTGCAGGCTTACTTGTAGTTCCTAGGGTTTGTAAGAGTAGAATGGGAGGCAGAGCCTTCAGCTTTCAGGCTCCTCTCCTGTGGAACCAGCTCCCAATTCAGATCAGGGAGACAGACACCCTCTCTACTTTTAAGATTAGGCTTAAAACTTTCCTTTTTGCTAAAGCTTATAGTTAGGGCTGGATCAGGTGACCCTGAACCATCCCTTAGTTTTGCTGCTATAGACGTAGACTGCTGGGGGGTTCCCATGATGCACTGTTTCTTTCTCTTTTTGCTCTGTATGCACCACTCTGCATTTAATCATTAGTGATCGATCTCTGCTCCCCTCCACAGCATGTCTTTTTCCTGGTTCTCTCCCTCAGCCCCAACCAGTCCCAGCAGAAGACTGCCCCTCCCTGAGCCTGGTTCTGCTGGAGGTTTCTTCCTGTTAAAAGGGAGTTTTTCCTTCCCACTGTAGCCAAGTGCTTGCTCACAGGGGGTCGTTTTGACCGTTGGGGTTTTACATAATTATTGTATGGCCTTGCCTTACAATATAAAGCGCCTTGGGGCAACTCTTTGTTGTGATTTGGCGCTATATAAAAAAATTGATTGATTGATTGATTGAAGTTTTAAAACAAGTTCGGGGAACCATCAGCAGGTTCTGATTGGAAGACCTCAAACTCCTGCTGGAAACATAAGGCTGGATCAGGTCCTTAATGTATTCCGGTGCCTGCCCATGTAGAGCTCTAAAGGTCAGCACGAGGATTTTGTAATTTATCCTGTAAAAAAACAGGGAGCCAATGTAAAGACTTGAGGACAGGAGTAATATGCATTCTCCTGTGGGCGCGGATAAGAAGTCGTGCAGCAGAATTTTGCACTACCTGCCTCTTTACTGAGGCATGTAAAGAGACTGTTACAATAATCAAGTCGTGAAGAAACAAATGCATGCACAATCATCTCTAGCTCATTAAAAGCCACTATTTTGCGTAATTTGGAAATGTTTCGAATTTGAAAAAAACAGTTCTTAACGAGCTGCCTGGTGTGATGTTCCAAAGACATCCCTCCATCCAAAATGACACCCAGGTTACGCAGGCTACCTTTAAATGAAGTATAAAAAAATATAATTCAGACAATAATAAATGTAGAATCCTTTAACAAGTCAGCTAAGACACATATTCTAGTTGATACAGTTCATTTCACATTTCATTTCAATGTAATCAAAAGTAGTCTGAGTTAAGTTTCTGCTTCTTGTGAAATGAACTGTATCAACTATCTGATTACATTGAATATCATGTAAGCAGGCAATGATTAATTAAATAAATGGTAACAACTCATAAAATCTCCATCATTTCCCTCCTCTTTTAGCATTTATTTGTAGTTAGCTAGTGTAAAAATAAATGTATTTACAGTGTATGACAATTCAGCATAATTTCACTCATCCATCATGAGCACTTGTTTACACACTTTTACTCATAACTTCATTACTTTACACTTTCAATTATCATCATAAGTGTCTTGTCCTTAGTCCACATTATCACATCCTTCCTGGGGCTCCTCGAGGTTCAAAAGTGTATAGGTTGGTGTGTGAGCCAATTGTAATTGCACAAACAGCTTGGTTGCCAACCTGGTAACCATTGCCTTAATACAGGGTATGGCACAGCAGGAGAAAACAGTCAAAACGCCAATCAAAATCAGAACCGGTGTAAAGAATTTTAGCAATATTTGCCACCAGGAGCCAGAGGTAAAGCACCCCCACAGGCTCCATCGTGCTGCTGTTTCCTGAAACTCGGTGGTCATAGTACTTCGCATTTTTTCCAGGACCCTCATCGCCTGTTGTGCCGAATCAGAATTTATCTCATCAGATATATATGTACAGCACGTGGCATTTATCATTCCACATACTCCACCTTGTGCCGCTGTTAACAAATCTAACACTAATCGATTTTGGAGGACCATCGTACAGATTTCGGTCAACATTTTGTTTTGGGCTTTGTTGACTACGAGAGACGCGTTTAGGAATAAAGCCAGTCGATAATTTACCATTTCTAATTGAAACTGTAAGTTTGGAATACCCAACCAGGACAACACGGACAGACCACCCCTCTCCCAATCTTTTCAGATCTTAAACTCCTCTGGCACATCATCGCTCTGCCAGATGTGTTTTACCTGGTTAATCTCCACGTCGTCTAAATTCCGCCTCACCCTTTCTGGCCTTTTGGGCTCGGCCGCGACGACAGAGGTGTGATCTGACACCTGGGTAGGGGCACAAATTCCATCCCATCCCAGTGGGAGATTCAGGTACAAGCGTGTACCACAAACCCAGAACACGTCATCCACTGGCCATGTTCCGTTCCGGGCCGGTAACCATAATTTTGCTATCCTGAAGCAATTGTGATCTGTTGGACAGGAGGGTCTGTCCCACTTTCCACAATACAGGGTTTCAGATTTGGTTGTGTTAACTTGAATACATTCTCCAACATTTAGGCGAGTCTCTACACATCTCTTAGCAGTCAACCGTCCCACTGATACATTCCCTTCCTGATAATAACAAATTGGAAATTTAATTCCGTGGGGTATTATAACAGTTTTGGCCACAAGTGCAGATGCCTTAATCCTAGTCAGGGTTACTAATTGACTACACGGGTCATAAATTTTCCCCCAATGAGATCCATTCCATCCGCTGTATGCTTTGGACATATATACGTGATCCTCACCAGTCATTGTTACGTACATAGCTTTAACAATACAGTCAGTGACACCATAACTAAATGGTCATGCCCATAAAGTTGGTTGTGTGCTGGATATTGGAATGTATGAACAGACATAACAGTCTGTCTCATTAACTGATTGAGCTACGATTGTTGCATAATTGTACCATGAGTTTTGCTGTAATGGATTGTCTGTGGTATTGTTTTTTATCTCATCGAGTAGTGCTAGCATCTGTTTAGGTATGTATCTTTTATTGATTTTTGCGAACGCTTCGCTTTGTCTAGCTGTCCCTTGTAACCGGAAATGATGAAGTAAATATATTACCCCTGCTAACAGAAGCAACATTATCATACAACAACAAAAACAAGAGCATTTCTTTCTGCTATGAACCTCTCGGATTTCTCCCTTACATCGTCTAACTCTTTCTCTCCTCAGCAGGAGCTCTTCGTCCTTCATGTTGACTGGTACAGGTGTCATCTTTAGTGACAGTTCAAAAGGAGCAGTTTATGTGGGCTTAGGGGCTGAAGGTGACAGTTCAGTCTCAGTTCAGTTCAGCAAGGGACTGAGGGAATCTGGATCCTTTTTTTTCTGTTATTTCCCTTCAGTTGTAGTGCATAGATCTGTACTATTATCAGTATGTGTAAGGCATGTTGCAAGTGGACTTAAAATAATGTAAATGTTTCCTGTTGTTTTTCACCAGGTTTTCACACACTGCAGCAGGGATTTTGGTCCACTCCTCCATACAGATCTCCTCCAAATCTTTCAGGTTTGGAGTTTCAGCTCCCTCCAAAGATTTTCTATTGATTTCAGGTCTGGAGACTGGCCAGGCCACTCCAGGACCTTGAAATGCTTCTTACGGAACCCCTCCTTAGTTGCCCTGGCTGTGTGTTGGGGTCATTGTCATGCTGAAAGACCCAGCCATGCCCCATCTTCAATGCTCTACTGAGGGACGGAGGTTGTTTGCCAAAATCTCGCAATACATGACCCCATCCATCCTCCCTTCAATACAGTGCAGTCATCCTGTCCCCTATGCAGAAGAGCACCCCCAGAGTATGATGTTTCCACCCCCATGCGTCACAGTTGGGATGGTTTTCTTGGGGTTGTTCTCATCCTCTAAACATGGTAAGTGGAGTTGATTCCAAAAAGCTCTATTCTGGTTTCATCTGACCACATGACCTTCTGCCATGCCTCCTCTGGATCATCCAGATGGTCACTGGTGAACTTCAGATGTGCCTGGACATGTGCTGGCTTGAGCAGGGGGACCTTGCTGCCCTGCAGGATTTTAAACCATGACAGCATCATGTGTTACTAATGTAATCTTTGTGACTGTGGTCCCAGCTCTCTTCAGGTCATTGACCAGATCCTCCGGTGTAGTTCTGAGCTTTCTCAGAATCATCCTTACCCCACAAAGTGAGATCTTGCATGGAATCCCAGACCGAGGTTGATTGACAGTCATCTTGTGTTTCTTCCACTTTCTAATAAATAATCATAACAGTTGTTGTCTTCTACCAAGCTGCTTGCCTGTTGTCCTGTAGTCCATCCCAGCCTACAGGTCTACAGTTTTGTCCCTGGTGTCCTTAGACAGCTATTTGGTCTTGGCTATGGTGGACAGGTTGGAGTCTAATTGATTGTGTGAACAGGTGTCTTTTATACAGGTAACAAGTTCAAACAGGGGCAATTAATACAGGTAAAGAGTGCAGAATAAAAAGGCTTCTTAAAGAAAAATTAACAGGTCTCTGTGAGCCAGAATTCTTGCTGGTTGGTAGGTGTTCAAATACTTATTTGCAGCATCCATCCATCCATCCATTTTCTTCCGCTTTATCCGGAGTCGGGTCGCGGGGGCAGCAGCTCAAGCAAAGCCGCCCAGACCTCCCGATCCACACACACCTCCCCCAGCTCCTCCGGGGGAACCCCACGGCGTTCCCAAGCCAGCTGAGAGATGTAGTCCCTCCAGCGTGTCCTGGGTCTTCCCCGGGGCCTCCTCCCAATGGGACGTGCCCGGAACACCTCTCCAGCGAGGCGTCAAGGGGCATCCAGAAAGATGCCCGAGCCACCTCAACTGACTCCTTTCGACGTGGAGGAGCAGCGGCTCGACTCCGAGCTCCTCCCGACATTGTGATTTCTAGATTTTTTTATTTTTTTTTTTTATTATGTCTCTCAAAGTGGACCTGCACCTAAGATGAAAATTTCAGACCCCTCCATGATTTCTAAGTGGGAGAACTTGCAAAATCGCAGGGTGTTCAAATACTTATTTTCCTCAGTGTATGTATACACACACACACACACACACACTTTGCTAGTGGAGTAGAGCAGAGAAGAGAGAAATCTGGATGGTGTGTTTCCTCTTTTGTCTGGAGGACACGACGTCCATGATTTCCAAAAACAATTTGAAGTGTGGACTCATCAGACCACAGCATACTTTTCCACTTTGCATCTGTCCATTTCAAATGAGCTCGGGCCCAGAGGAGGTGGCGGCATTTCTGGATGTTGTTGATGTATGGCTTTCACTTTGCATGGTTGAGTTTTAACTTGCACTTGTAGATTTAGTGATGACTTGTGTTAACTGACAGTGGTTTTCTGAAGTGTTCCTGAGCTCATGCAGTAAGATCCTTTACACAATGATGTTGGTTTTTAATGCAGTGCCACCTGAGGGATTAAAGGTTTCAGCATTCAGTGTTGGTTTTCAGCCTTACTGCTTACGTGTAGAAAGTTTTCCAGATTCTCTGAAGCTTCTGATTATATTATGGACTGTAGATGATGGAATCCCTAAATTCCTTGCAATTGAATGTTGAGAAACATCGTTCTTAAACTGTTGGACTATTTTTTTTTCACTCAGTTGTTCACAAAGTGGTGATCCTTAGCCCGTCTTTGCTTGTTAATGGCTGAGCCTTTTGGGGATGCTCCTTTTATACCCAGTCATGACACTCACCTGTTTCCAATTAACCTGTTCACCTGTTGAATGTTCCAAGCAGGTGTTCTTTGAGCATTCGTCAACTTTCCCAGTCGTTTATTGCCACTGTCCCAGCTTTTTTGAAATGTGTTGCAGGCATCCATTTCAAAATGAGCAAATATTTGCACAAAAACAAAAAAGTCTAGCAGTTTGAACATTAAATATCTTGTCTTTGTGGTGTATTTAATTGAACATAGATCGAAGAGGATTTGCAAATCATTGTATTCTGTCTTTATTTACATTTCACACAATGTCCCAACTTCATTGGAATTGGGGTTGTAATTCAGCTTGCAACTTTATGCTGCTTTGTGCACATGCTCATATACTTCCAGTGGTGAACACAGATAACCAAAAAATTAACTTCGATAACAGATAATCAGATAACTGAAAAGTTATCTTTGATAAAGATAAAATGATAAACCACACAAAAATGTATTGGAAGTTACAGATAACCGATAGCCGATAAATTCCAGTATTGTCTCTGGTACATTTGCAACTACTAACAAACTGAATTTGAGTTTTAACACCACTATCGCTTCTGGTAGCATCAAAAGGGACAACAGACCCAAACAATGAGCCCACACTTCTGTCTTTGAACATCTTGCCCCCTGCTGGAAGCTCTTGTTTACTACATGGCTTCAGCACAGAAGCAAGCTGATAGCAGCCACAAAGCCAAGCTCTCTATGCAATCACAACGTTCCGGTCAGGCAGAGGTCTTGGAAAATAAAGCAGTGTTGACTTATGGTTTTGATTTATAAATTAACGTTAACATATAAATTAACATTAATACCGATAGAATAACTCCATTAATGTCAATTCTGTCATTTGTACAAAGTTAAAATATAGCATATATATTTTAATGTTGAATAATGCACTAATTCTGAGTTTTTACAAACAGACAGATCGCAAAGGATTCTGGGTAAAATGTGCCTCTGCTAAACATTGATTGGTTCAGTCATTCATTATGTAAACCAACACATTAATGTGACGTGTGTTGGTGTTTACAAATAAATGTGCTTTTGTAAAATATTCCATTTTTTTATTTGTAAAAACAGGCATTTTTATGGAGCCCTGGAAGTGTCATTGCAAAATGTTTTGCATGTGGAGAGAATGTGCGCTCATTTTGTTATATTGTGTGCACATTTTATGATGTTGTGCGCACGTTTTATGATGTTGTAAAACGTGCACTCAATATTGTCTTGACGCATAAATGTTGGCTATTCGCCCTAATGACGTTTCAAATCCCGCAAAACCTCGGAGAGGTCGCCGCGCTGCGAGATCTCAGTAACATTGAGAACTGCATTGAGATGCTCTGATCATGCTGCACTAACTGTTGCACACAGACATCAGGTTTTCAGGGTATCATGCATGCAGTCTCTTATTAACGTGACGAAAAGCATACAAAATACATTTTTTTAGTATAATATTAATTTACATCTGTCTTTGTGTTGATTCTCTATATTGTTTGACTGCAGCGACTCTCTGGCACGCAAGGGATTCTGGGATACATCAATAGGGCGAATGAACACTGCTGGCCAGTAGATGGCAGTAGAGACCTTGAAAACTTGCCAAAACAAAATTCCAGATAATCCGTTTCTGCTACATTTAAGATGCGTGGAATTTAATAAACGCAGACACAATAACAACGTCTATAAACCCAGAGAATATATTCACGAGAGCTTTAGGCACTAGAGTTTAATGCTGTTGTCCGTAGAGCCTGATCAGAGTGTTTCAAATGCATTTCTCATGTCGTGAACGTACTGAGATGACCCTATCCTACCCATAATGCACTGATGGGCACAGCATATATCCACACTAAAACCTTAAAAATTAGTGCATTACTTTAAAACTAAAACATATATCTGATATTTTCACTGACCGCTGCACACAGACAACACCATTAACATCGCAACGTAAAACTATTTTTATATTGTGCCTAAAACTCTCATAAATATATTCTCTGGGTTTATAGACGTTGTTATTGCATTTATTTTATGTAAACATGGGAGACTTACAGGCTGTCTCTCCGTTATTTTCAATGGGATTCGCTGTGAGCTTCAATCGCTTCCTGATCATGTTGTTCTTTACAACACTGTTTGTCCTCTTTGTTCCAGACTAATATATATAATATGTCTGAAATTCGGTTTGCGTTTATTAAATTCCACACATATTAAATGTAACAGACACGGATTATTTGTTATAATAGTTTTAGCAAGTTTTCAGGATATCATGCAGCAGTCTCTTATTAACGTGGTGAAAAGCATAGAAAAATACATGTTTGTAGTATAATATTAATTTACAACTGTCATCGTGTTGATTCACTATATTGTTTGACTGCAGCGACTCTCTGGCACGCAAGGGATTATGGGATACGTCAATAGGGCAAATGAACACTACTGGCCAGTAGATGGCAGTAGAGACCTTAAAAACTTTCCAAAACAAAATTCCAGATAATCCATGTCTGCTACATTTAAGATGCGTGGAATTTAATAAATGCAGACACAATAACAATGTCTGTAAACCCAGAGAATGTATTCACGAGAGTTTTAGGCACTAGAGTTTAATGCTGTTGTCCGTAGAGCCTGATCAGAGTGTTTCAGATGCATTTCTCATGTTGTGAACGTACTGAGATTACCCTATCCTACCCATAATGCACTGCTGGGCACAGCATATATCCACACTAAAACATTAAAAATTAGCGCATTACTTTAAAACTAAAACATCTATCTGATATTTTCACTTTCTAAAACTTAAGACATGACATTAATTTAAATAACTTGTCTGAAATTAGTTTGGTTAAAAATTGAACCATAAGTTAAAAATGTATGGATGACTTGGGTGATATTGCCCGCGTATCAGTATGGGGTTAAAAGAAATGAGTTTTTTTTTTTTTTTTTTTTTTTGGGACCAGTTCTCCTTTGCCTGCAGAGGATAGAGCGGTTTCTTCTTAAAGCAGCTCTTCTCTGTTTTGCAGAGGGTAGAACTACACATCAGCTGCGAAACATTTAACAGGTAGGTGCTCAACTGATTTTAAGTTTTATAAATATTTGTAGCTGTCCAGCTTTATTTACCACATTATCAGTCTAAAAATTATTGGACAAAAATTTATCGCAAGATAATTAGTTCGATAATGGTTTTTAAAGTTATCTAAAAAGATAATCCGATAATGAAAACATTATCTTTGATAATTATCAGTTATCGGATTATCCAAACTGTGCCCACCACTGTATACTTCGCAGTGAGACACTAATTAGATTGCATGTGTGGAAGGTGCTTATGTATGTTTAAAAATCTCACATTTTATTAAGATCCCTGTTATTGCTGTCTTATTTTTTAGGTATGTTCACATATGACGAACGCACCAAGCTGTTTTGGTTCAACCCCTCATCATTTGAAAATGAAGGGCAGTACACACTGATTGGTATCGTTCTTGGCCTTGCTATCTACAACAACTGCATCCTGGATGTCCACTTTCCAATGGTTGTCTACAGAAAACTGATGGGCAAAAAAGGAACTTTCAGGGACTTGGCTGATGCCAACCCGGTAAGACCTTATTTTCTTCCATTGTTTCAATTGTTGTTCAGAATTCTCTGGCAAGATACACATATTGCACATTGGGGCTGAATGTTGAGTTTTATTTATTTGTTTTTTATCATTTTGATAAATGAGGTACACAGTAAACTCTGAAAATGCAAATTAAAAAAAACCCAGTGATTCTTTCATTTCCTTCAACTTCTAATGCATTGCGGACAGCATGCACCAAAAATATTTCATGTTTTTTTTTTTGTGGTCACCTTTGTTTCATTGTTGATTACACAACCATTCCTGCATGTAAGGCCTACAACACATTCTAAAAAAAGTTGGGATGAGGGCAATTTAGGGCCAGTAATAAGACAAAAATTACTGATATTAGGGGATTTGCATTTTCTCCTTCTGCAGTGTGTAATATTAAATGTTTCAAGGAATCTGGTGGAATTTCAGTGCATCACGGGCCAGAGCGCAAGCCAAAACTGAACACCTTTGATCTCCTATCCCCTCAGATGGTACTGCATCAAGAACAGTCATTCAGCATCTAAGGGCCCTACCACAACTTGATGATTTAGACAGTGTATGCTGACTATATTACATAAAAATGCTTTCATATTTTTATTTTGACAAATTTATTTGACTGCGGTACAGCTGGTGCAGCTTTTTAAAGATACTATGCTGTATGTGCCTGTGGGGTTTTCCTGCTGACTGGCATAAGTAGTTGGGTGCAAACTCACATGGTGTGATTTAGAAATTAATTTTGGGGCAATAATTTGTAAGCATACATTTTAGATGTAAATATTAATGAAGTCACTGTTTTATACCATAAATGTTGTTTTGATAAGTTGTAATTAGGGCTGCCACAAATGACTATTTTGATCATCGACTTTTGAAAGTCTGATTATTTTTGCGATTAGTCGTATCATACGTAATATCCTAAATTTAAGGGCTCCAGCATTTTCCGAGAAACATCAGGGGATGAAAACATGGACATTTCCAAATCAGTGACTATTTCTTAGACTTCATTTACATCAATCATTCAGAAATACAAACTGTGGTACTTTATAGTAAATCTGTGTCAGGTTGGCAGTTCTCAAAAACTAAATGCCTATGCTGGAAGGAGACAAGTGAGGGAAGCCACCGAGACACAACTCTGGAAGAACTTTCAGCTTCTGTGAGTGGAGAAACTGGGAATTATGCAACATTTTTATTTTTATCTTCATTTTACAAATAGTTCCAACTTTTTCTTGTTTGTGGCTGTTTCTGTTGCATTTCTGAAATTACAGAACTGCTATAAATTCTGTTTCTCTTCTCCATTTCACACAATTCACAAACCTTTTATACAGCTCAACCCCGCCCATTAACAGCACAGGGGTCACAACAGGTAAACATTAAAGAATGAGTGTTTTGTTACATGCCTGACAGGAACAAACATTAAAGGGGTCGAGAGGCTTTGATGTGTGCTTCACACATGTCGACGTGTGACCAGAACAGGAATACACATCAGAACATGAATCTGCTTTATATACACAGCAGGGATAGACATTGCTGAGACAGCTTTATATGCATAGAATACACATTGCTGAGACAGGAACTCAGTATGCACGCCTCGGTATGATGAATTATGTCCCCAACGTGCATGAGGTGTTGAATGTCTGGTACTTGTGTCCCCAGAGTTCACCATAACGAAAAGAATAAATGTTATCGAGGGAGCACCAAATAATTGGGCCGCCACAACTCTTCACGTCAGAGGCACTGTGGCATAAGGGAGCCGTAGGCTTCTCGTGGGTGAGGCTAAGTGGCAGAGTCGGGGGGAGGGTGCTGCGAAGGAGGACGGGCAAGCTCTGTGGGTCTGTTTCAGTCATGGTGGGCTGGCTTGAGGCAGTCCACTGAAATGTGCTCAGCTTTACCGTGTATGCCTACCACAAAGTTTTTATGTTCCATTTTCGATAGCAAAATGGGTTGTTATATGCGGGCTGCAGCGTTCCCGTGTGAGTATCATGGCTAATAGATATATTCCGCTAACTGTAGGTGTGAGGGAGTGTAGTAAAATGGAAGGCCGTGCTGTGCAATCTGCACAGGCACAAATAGCCTAACCTTGTCCTGAAGCATTGGTGGGCAGCCGACCAGCGGGTGGTGTTGTCATGAGCGAAATCTCCTGGGACCAGCAGTGAATGGCTGTAAACCAACTCTGCTGATGAGGATGGAGTTCCTCTCTGGGGGCATTTCGTACGCCCAGCATGACCCACAGGAGTCTGTCCACCCAACTGCCTCTAAGCTGGCTGGCAGAGAGGCTTTCATAGAGAGATGAAAGCACTCACACTGTCCATTTCTCTGGGGGTGATGTGCTGTGGTCTGGTGGAGATTCACACCAGGCTGCCAGGCTGCATTCCAGAGCTCAGACATAAAGTGCAAGTCCCTGTCGGTAGAGCGGGCTGATGGTTTGCCGAAATGGGCGAACCATGTGCAGATGCCATAATTATTGCCTGGTGTTCCATATGTGTGAAAGGCTGGGTTGGGGCAGTCGTGGCAGCGTGGGCAGGGTTGAGTGTCCTATTTTGTAGGGAGGAGTGGGGAGGGCAGAGGACCCGTGAGGCCCACACCGACGTGATCGAATCTCCAGTCAGGTACAGTGAAACGAGCCAGGGAGTGGTGGTGGATCTTAGAGCGTTGACACTCGCCACAGGGGTCTGTTCAGTCTTTAATGTTCTTTCTGAGCCCATCGCTTCCATGCGGCAGGGATGACTGGTTGCGGCTGTCCTGTTGAGAGCAACCTTATACCCCCCTGACCAAAAGCAATGTCTGTTAGCTGAGGTCCAGTAGCCGCAGACCTGGGTGCCTGCACTTCTGAGTCTGATCAACCGCCATGCAGGTGTAATCCAGCCCGAGGTGGACCATAGATGAAGAAGCTCGAGAGGGGCAGTCCACAATGAAGTTCATCTCGCCTGCAACATGTTGCATGTCTGTGGGGAACTGAGATATCAGACAGCTGTTGCTGTTGTCGGGTGGGCCGCTGCTGAGGTGTGGGACACCAGAAGATGGAGCAGGCTCATTGCATTTGGCATCATGATTGCATCGGAATGCCCTTCAACAATGTTGAAAAGACAGACGTTGGGGTCACCACTGTGGAAATTGCGATGGCTGAACGAGCAACAATTTCCCATTTTGACAATGCATTGGTGTATCACATTATTTCTCTTTATTCCATTTCTCCTTTCTCTTCTCCAGTTCACACAATTCACAGACCCAGTGGTGGGCACAGATAACCAAAAAATTAACTTCGATAACAGATAATAAGATAACTGAAAAGTTATCTTTGATAAAGATAAACCGATAAACCACCCAAAAATGTATCTGTGTTGTCTATGGGACATGTTACTAAAGAGCTGAAATTGATTTTTAACACGATCGCTTTTGAAAGCATCAAAAGCGGTAAAAGACCCTAAAGAATAAGTAAGAATGTTTGACCATGCTGCCCCCTGCAGGAAGCAGCACAGACAAATCCTGAGAGCACCCACGAAATCAACTCTTTACTAATCATAATCATTTTTCTTTCAACATTCTGCCCCTGCTGGAAGCTCTTATTTACAACAGCGCTCCCACCACAGAGACAAACCAAGAGCAGCCATAAGGCCAGCTCCCTATCAATTTCAGCACTCCGGTCAGGCGGAGGTCTTGAAAAATAAAGTCATACTAACTTATGGTTTTTTGAAAATACTGATAGAATAACTCCATTAATGTCAATTCTGTCATTTGTACAAAGTTAAAATATAACATATATCGTTTAATGTTGAATAAGGCACTAATTCTGAGATTTTGTAACAAACACAGACCGCAAAGCATTCTGAGTAAAAGTGCTAAACAGTGATTGGTTCAGTAATCCATTATGTAAACCAACACGTTAATGTGACGTGTGTCGGTTTAAAGATAAATGTGCTTTTGTAAAATATTCCATTTTTATTTGTAAAAACAGGCATTTTTACGGAGCCCTGGAAGTGTCATCGCAATTGCATGTTTTAAAACTTTTATGATGTTGTAAAATGTGCACTCAATATTAGTAAGTAAGTAAGTAAATTTATTTATATAGTGCCTTTCACAGACATAAGGCCATGTACACACGTCGGGTATTTGTAAAACCGAATATCTTACCCTTTCAGTTTGGGGAAAAAACTTCATCCACACTACGTCGTTTAAAAAAAAATCCATCCACATCGAACCGTGTAAATGTGTTGTAATTAGTCTGCCAAACCTTTGGGTGGCGGTACTGATTAAAATTCTATCCAATCAGGAGCCTTATTCTCTTGTCGTCACTTCCACAAAAACTAAAAACATTCTAACCGTAGTTTTAGAATACAAAGTTAACATATATGCACACAAAAAGTGCCTGGACAATGGACAATACCAACCCTTTGAGAGCAGCCATGTACCCAGACGTTTAATACTCCCATGAACACTCCTGGCCAGTAGATGGCAGTAGCGACCTTGAAAAAATGTCAAACAAAATTCCAGATAATCCGTGTCTGCTACATTTAAGATGCGTGGAATTTAACAAACGCAAGTACACTAACGTCTATAAACCCAGAGAATATATTCACAAGAGTTTTAGGCACTAGAGTTTAATGCTGTTTTCTGTGGACCCTGAACAGAGTGTCTGAAATGCATTTGTCCTGTCGTGAACGTCTGAGATTACCTTATGCTACCCATAATGCATTGCTGCCTGGCACAGCATGTGCTCACAAAACCTTAAAAATTAGCACATTACTTTAAAATGAAAACATATATCAGGTATTTTCACTTTATAAACTTCAGACATGACAATAATTTTAAATAACTTGTCTAAAATGAGTGGTTAAAATTTGAACCATAAGTTAAACATGCATGCCTCTGGATGACTTGGTGACATTGCGATTATATTAGTATGGTGTTAAAGGAAATGACTTTTTTTTTTGGGTCACCAGTTCTCCTTTGCTTACAGACAATAGAGTGGTTTCTGATTGCAGAGGGTAGAACAACATGCTTATTAGGAAATTTTTAACAGGTAGATCTCAACAGCTTTAACAGTTTTAAAAATGTTTTTCACTGTTCAGCTTAGTTTAGTACGTTATCGGTCTAAAAGTTATCGGACAGTAATTCATCGGAAGATAATTAGTCCGATGATGGTTTTTAAATTTATGTAAAAAGATAATCCGATAATGAAAACATTATCTTCGATAATTATCTGTTATCGGATTATCGGAAGTGTGCCCACCACTGCTCAGACCTTTTATACAGCTCGACCTTGCCCGTTAACAACACAGGGGTCCCAACAGGAAAACAGAGTGAGCATTGTGACACATGCCTGACATGCCTGAACAAACATTAAAGGGACAGAGAGGCTTTGATATGCACTTCCTACATGTCACTGTGTGACCAGAACAAGAATACACATCAGAACAGAGTCAGTTTTATATGCATAGCAGGGATACACATTGCAGAGACAGCTTTATATGCATACAATACATGTTGCTGACCCACACGGGCTGAGATTGGAACCAGCTTTCTATGCATAGAATACACATTGTTGAGACAGGAAAACTCAGTATGTATGCCTCGGTATGGTGAATTATGTCCGCAACGTGCATTCTGTGTTGAATGTCGGCTACATGTGCCCCTCCCAAGAATTCACCATAACGAAAAAACAATATATGTTATCAAGAGGGCGGGCGAATAATCCGGCTGAGTCGGGGGGAGGCGGAGTGCCTCTCAGTGCCCCCATGGAGGAGGACAGACAAGCTCTGTGGGTCTGTCTGGATCCCAGTTGGCCAGCTTGAGGCATTCCACTGAAATGTGCTCAGCTTTACCACCAGTGGTAAAAAGATTTGTCCCCTGTTCTCATTACAGGAAACGGGTCATCATATGGGGGGCTGCAGTGGCCCCCTTTGAGTGTCATGGTGAATAAAGATGTATTCCGCCAACTGCAGGTGTGAGGGAGTGTTGGAAGATGGAAGGCCGTGCATAGAGCGGCATTTTATTGTGGTCAGCCTAAAGCACACCTGTGCAATAATCATGCTGTCTTCATTAATCCCTCTCACGCATTTAAAGATGTTGATCATGAGTCACCTTTGTGTGGACTAAAGTCACTAACTGGGACTCTTGTCTTGTTGCGGGCAAGAAACGAGAATCATCCGCCGTTCCACACCGGAGTTTGGCACAATGGTTCTCTCGCATGAGAACTGGTTCTCTGGCGTGAGCCCCAGCCAGTGCATAAGCTGAAGTTGTCAATCAGGTATCATAATAATAATAATAATAATACGAGGTCTGTCCAAAAAGTATCGTACCTTTTAATTTTTTCAAAAACTATATGGATTTGAATCACGTGTGATTACATCAGCCAAGCTTGAACCTTCGTGCGCATGCGTGAGTTTTTTCACGCCTGTCGGTGACGTCATTCGCCTGTGAGCACGCCTTGTGGGAGGAGTGCTCCACCCCCCTCGTCGGATTTTTTCTTGTGAGAAAATGGCCGAACGCTTGGAGCAGCGCTACTGCATTAAATTCTGCCAGAAACTTGGCGACAGCCAGGTGGAAACGATTCGAAAAATCCAAACGGCTTTCGGAGATGAAGCTATGAGCACCACACAGATTAAGGAGTGGTACAACCGGTTTAAAGACGTCCGCGTAACGGTGGAGAGCGCGTCGCGCTCCGGTCGGCCATCAACAAGCCGAAATGACAAGATCATTTCCAAAGTGCACGCTGTGGTTATGCTGGATCGTCGTGTGACTGTCCGAGAAATTGCGGAGGAGGTGGACATTAGCAGGACTTCGGCACATTCCATCATGACAGATTTGGGCATGAAACGAGTGGCGACAATGTTTTTTTTTTACTCCTGTGGTGTGGTACACCACGAGTACGCACCACAGGGTCAAACAATAACAAAGGAGTATTACAGGGATGTCCTCCATCGTCTACGTGATGGTGTGCGGCGCAAGAGACCGGAGTTGTGGGCCACAGGAAATTGGCGCATCCACCACGACAATGCTCCAGCTCATTCCTCTCATTTAATTCAGGCTTATTTGACCAAAAACCAGACTCCGGTGGTTCAACAGGCGCCTTACTCTCCTGACATGGCCCCTTGCGACTTCTTGCTCTTCCCAAAACTTAAAATACCATTAAAAGGAACGCAATTTTAGACGAGAGGACATTATGGCTGCTACGACGGCAGAGCTGCACACCATCCCGAAAGAGGCTTTCTTGGAATGCTTCCAACAGTGGTGACACCGCTGAGAGAAGTGTGTGGAGTCCCAAGGAGATGACTTCGAGTGTGATTAGGTTTGCAACGCTCCAGGTAAGCCAGTTTTTTTTTTCCCCAGCCAAAGGTCCGATACTTTTTGGACAGACCTCGTAACTAGGACTGCAAGCAGTCATATACAGGCCCTCGTTCCGCGCGACCGCCTACCCCGGGCAGTGCATCCAATTGTGAACAGATGTGGGCATGTGCGTACTGCGACAACCACTCATCACACAATTCAAATTTCAAGCAAATCACACAATGCATGAAGGAGTTATGGCATGTTGATGCTTCATCCACTAGGGGCGCTCAGTGTACAAACAGAGGGGTAAGATGTGTTCAGGGACCAACCGTCATCACACATGTGAAGTTTCAAGTCAATGTGGCAAAGCATGAAGGAGTTATCATGACTTGATGTTCCATGGCGAAGGGGCAAAATGGCGGCGCCATAGTGGCCACACCCTTAACGTAGAGAAAAGCTTTAAATAACTTTTGATCAGTATCATCTCTGGATACTGTGAAAGAAAGTTGAAGTGCATGGGACAAAATCCCTAGGAGGAGTTCATTCAAAAACGTGTGGAAATCATGGCAAAATGACAAGAAAATTCAAAATGGCCGACTTTCTGTTTAGAGGAGACCAATGGTGCAAGAGACATTTTTGTACGTCTATGCAAGTCACACGTGTACCAATTTTCATCTCCCTACTCAAAAAAAAAAACACCCCCTATGGCGAGGGGTGTTTGAAAGTTTCAAGGGGGCGCTATTGAGGCATTTTGCCCCACCCATGGGCGATGCCCCTATGAATTGTAAGAGGTTGTCATGCTTGACCTGTGTATCAATTTTCATGATGATATGACAAAATTAAAGCCATCAAAAGGAAGAACGTAATTTCATGGCAAAGGGCAATATTCGGCACGCCGCCACAGAGACGCCGTTGCTTGAAACTTCACAGCGATCATCAACTGCATTCACCAACATGTTCTGCATGTTTTAGCAGTGGAAGAAAATTGATTGGGTTAACTATGTGAGATCAGTACCTTTTTAAGTATGGCGAAGGGTGAAATTATCTGCGCCATAGCGGCCACACCCTTAGACATAGAGAAAAGCTTTCGATAACTTTTGATCAGTATCGTCTCTGGATGATCTGGAAGAAATTTGAAGTACATTGGTCAAAATCCTTAGGAGGAGTTCGTTCAAATACAACATGTGGAAATCACGCCAAAATGACAAGAAAATTCTAAATGGCCGACTTCCTGTTTGGAGTAGACCCAGATTTCGCTGCAACCATTTGCGCAACCCCGAAAATATCAAATTTCTGATCCGGCCGGACGACTTTCCAAAGTTTGGTGAGTTTTTGAGCATGGGAAAGGGTCGAAATTTTGATTTTAAGAGTGAGAATAATAATAATAATAATATCTAGGACTGCAAGCAGTCATATACGGGCCCTTGTTCCACGCGACCGCCTACCCAGGCCAGCGCCTCCACTTGTGACCAGATGTGGGCATGTGCGTACAGGAGCAACCACTCATCACACAGTTAAAATTTCTAGCAAATCACACAATGCATGAAGGAGTAATGACATGTTGATGTTTCATCCACGAGGGGACTCTCAGAGCACAAACCGAGGGGACAGGTGTGTTCAGGGGTCAACTGACATCACACATGTAAATTTTCAAGTCAATCAGGCAAAGCATGAAGGAGTAATCATGACTTGATGTTTCCTGGCGAAGGGCCAAAATGGCTGCACCATAGCGGCCACACCCTTCGACATAGAGAAAAGCTTTCAATAACATTTGATCAGTATCATCTCTGGATGCTGTGAAAGAAATTTGATGTGCATTGGACAAAATCCCTAGGATTAGTTTGTTCAAATACAACGTATGGAAATCACGCCAGAATAACAAGAAAATTCAAAATGGCCAACTTCCTGTTTGGAGTAGACCAATGGTGCAAGAGACCTTTTTTTGTATGTCTATGCAAGTCACACGTGTACCAGTTTTCATCTCCCTAGTACAAAAAAACCCAGATGGGTAGGGGTTTTTGAAAGTTTCAAGGGTGCGCTATTGAGGCATTTTGCCCTGCCCACGGGCGACGCCACTATGAATTGTAAGAGGATGTCATGCTTGAGCTGTGTATCAATTTTCATGATGATATGACAAAATTAAAGGTGTCAAAAGGAAGAACGTAATTTCATGGCGAAGGGACGATATTCGGTACGCCGCCACACAGACGCCGTTATTCGTAACTTCACGGCGATCATCGCCTTCGTTCACCAACTTGTTCTGCATGTTTTAGAAGTGGAATGAAGGTGATGGGATTAACTGTGGCATCAGTATCTGTTTAAGTATAATGTTCCATGGCGAAGGGTCAAATTTGCGGCGCCATAGCGGCCACACCCTTCGACATAAAGAAAAACTTTCGATAACTTTTGATCAGTATCATCTCTGAATGATGTCGAAGAAATTTGAAGTGCATTGGACAAAATCCAGAGGAGGAGTTCGTTCAAATACAACATGTGGAAATCATGCCAAAATGACAAGAAAATTAGAAGTGGAATGAAGTTGATTGGGTTAAGTGTGTGACATCAGGACCTCTTAAAGTCAAAATAGGACATTTCCTGCCACCACCGGGGGGCGCTATGGCGGAGGTGGGAACTTAATATATGTAGACGTTGTGGGCAGAGCCCTCATCATGTCCAGCAAGTTTGAAGGATCTACGATAAAGTATGTGGGCGTGACAGCCATTCGAAGTGAAACGGCCCCCTCCAAAAAGCTCGCCAAAGTTTGACGAACCCTAGCAGCCACGCCTTTTGACCTAATTAGAATCTTTTGATAAATTTTGATCACCATTGTGTCGTGATGATGTTGACCAAATTTGAAGACGATTGGATGAAATCCCTAGGATGAGTTCGTTCAAATGTAAGTAGTGGAAATGGCCAAAAGTGGCAAAAATTAGCTCAAAATCGAAACTTAAAATCAAAATGGCCGACTTCCTGTCGATATTTCACCATGACAGTAAGATACTTTTTTGTGTGTCCTAGCATGGTAAATAAGTGTACTGAATTTCGTGAGGCTACGACGAAAAAAGCTTTCAATAACTTTTGATCAGTATCATCTCTGGATGCTGTGAAAGAAATTTGAAGTGCATTGGACAAAATCCCTAGGAGGAGTTCTTTCAAATACAACATGTGGAAATCACGCCAAAATGAGAAGAAAATTCAAAATGGCCGACTTCCTGTTTGGAGTAGACCCATGGTGCAAGAGACTTTTTTGTACGTCTATGCAAGTCACACATGTGTACCCATTTTCATCTCCCTACTCCAAAAAAACCCCTATGTGGAGGGGTTTTTGAAAGTTTCAAGGGGGCGCTATTGAGGCATTTTGCCTCGCCCATGGGCGACGCCCCTATGAATTGTAAGAGGTTGTCGTGCTCGACCTGTGTGTCAATTTTCATGATGATGTGACAAAATTAAAGCCGTCAAAAGGAAGAACGTAATTTCATGGCGAATGGGCAATATTCGTCACGCCGCCACATGGACGCCGTTACTCGTAACTTCACGGCGTTCATCACCTACGTTCACCAATTTGTTCTGCATGTTTTAGAAGTGGAATGAAGTTGATTGGGTTAAGTATGTGACATCAGGACCTCTTAAAGTAAAAATAGGACATTTCACGCCACCACCGGGGGGCGCTATGGCGCAGGTGGGAACTTAAGATATGTAGACGTTCAGGGCGGAGTCCTCATCATGTCCAGCAAGTTTGAAGGACCTACGATGAAGCATGTGGGCGTGACAGCCATTCGAAGTGAAATGGCGTGCTCCGAAAAGCTCGCCAAAGTTTGACGACCCCTAGCAGCCACGCCTTTTGACTTAATTAGAATCTTTTGATAACTTTTGATCACCATTGTGTTGTGATGATTTTGACCAAATTTGAAGACAATCGCATGAAATCCCTAGGACAAGTTCGTTCAAATGTAAGTAGTGGGAATGGCCAAAAATGGCAAAATCTCAAAATTGAAACTTAAAATCAAAATGGCCAACTTCCTGTCGATATTTCACCATGACAGTAAGAGACTTTTTCGTGTGTCCTGGCATGGTAAAGATGTGTACCGAATTTCGTGAGGCTACGATGATAAAAGCTGAATGAGGACCAGTTTTTGAAAATTTCTAGGGGGGGCTATTTCGCGATTTTTCTGCGAGCATGTGCGACGCCCCCAAAATATCAAATTTCTGATCCGGCCGGACGACTTTGGAAAGTTTGGCGAGTTTTTGAGCATGGGAAGAGGCCGAAATTTCGATTTCAAAAGTGGCAATAATAATAATAATAAATAATAATAATAATAAACAGCGCAATTACAATGGGGTCCTTGTAGGACGTTGCCTACTCGGGCCCTAATAAATAATAATAATAATAATAATAATAATAAAAAACCGCGCAATTACAATAGGGTCCTTTGTAGGACGTTGCCTACTCGGGCCCTAATAATAATAATAATAAACAGCGCAATTACAATAGGGTCTTCGTAGGACGTTGCCTACTCTGGCCCTAATAATAAACAGCGCAATTACAATAGAGTCCTTGTAGGACTTTGCCTACTCGGGCCATAATAGTAATAATAATAATAATAAATAATAATAATAATAAACAGCGCAATTACAATAGGGTCCTCGTAGGACATTGCCTACTCGGGCCCTAATAATATAATAATAATAAATAATAATAACTAGGACTGCAAGCAGTCATATACGGGCCCTCGTTCTGCTCGACTGCTTACCCAGGGCAGTGTGTTCTCTTGTGACCAGATGTGGGCATGTGCGTACAGGGGCAACCACTCATCCCACAGTTCAAATTTCAAGCAAATCACACAATGCATGAAGGAGTTATGACATGTTGATGGTTCATCCACTGGAGGCCCTCAGTGTACAAACAGAGGGGCCAGGTGTGTTGAGGGGCCAACCGTCATCATACATGTGAAGTTTCAATTCAGTCAGGCAAAGCATGAAGGAGTTATCATGACTTGATGTTCTATGGCGAAGGGTCAAAATGACGGCACCACAGCGGCCACACACTTCAACATAGAGAAAAGCTTTCGGTAAGTTTTGATTAGTATCATCTCTGGATGCTGTTAAATCAATTTGAAGTGCATTGGACAAAATCCCTAGGAGGAGGAGTTCAAATATAACGTGGAAATCACGCCAAAATGACAAGAAAATTCAAAATGGCCGACTTCCTGTTTGTAGTAAACCCATGGTGCAAGAGACGTTTTTGTACGTCTATGCAAGTCACACGTGTACCGATTTTCGTCTCTCTACTCCAAAAAAACCCCTATGGGTAGGGGTTTTTGAAAGTTTCAAGGGGGCACTATTGAATCATTTTGCCCGGCCCATGGGCGACGCCCCTATGCATTGTAAGAGGTTGTCATGCTTGACCTGTGTATCAATTTTCATATGTCACAAATTAAAGCCGTCAAAAGGAAGAACGTAATTTCATGGCGAAAGGGCAATATTTGGCAGGCCTCCACACGGACGCCGTTACTTGTAACTTCACGGCGTTCATCGCCTACGTTCACCAACTTTTTCTGCATGTTTTAGAAGTGGAATGAAGTTGATTGGGTGAAGTATGTGACATAAGGACCTCTTAAAGTAAAAATAGGACATTTCCTGCCACCACCGGGGGGTGCTATGGCGGAGGTGGGAACTTAATATATGTAGAGGTTCAGGGCTGGAGCCTTCATGTCCAGCAAGTTTGAAGGATCAACGATGAAGTATGTGGGCGTGACAGCCGTTCGAAGTGAAACTGCGTGCTCCCAAAAGCTCTTCAAAGTTTGACGACCCCTAGCAGCCACGCCTTTTGACTTAATTACCGAATTTCGTGAGGCTGCGATGAAAAAACCCCAATGCGGAGGGGTTTTTGAAAATTTCTAGGGGCGCTATTTCGCTGCGACCATGTGCAACGCCCCCAAAATATCGAATTTCGGATCCGGCTGGATGACTTCTGAAAGTTTGGTGAGCTTTTGAGCACGGGAACAGGCCGAAATTTCGATTTCAAGAGTGAGAATAATAATAATAATAATAATAAACAGCGCAATTACAATAGGGTCCTCGTAGGACGTTGCCTACTCGGGCCCTAATAATATACAATAATAATAAATAATAATAATAATAATAAACAGCACAATTACAATAGGGTCCTCGTAGGATGTTGCCTACTTGGGCCCTAATAATAAACAGCGCAATTACAATACGGTCCTCGTAGGACATTGCCTACTCGGGCCCTAATAATAAACAGCGCAATTACAATAGGGTCCTCGTAGGACTTTTTCCTGCTCAGGCCCTAATAATAATAAAGAGCGCAATTACAATAGGGTCCTCGTAGGACTTTTTCCTGCTCAGGCCCTAATAATAATAATAATTAATAATAATAATAATAATAATAATAATAATAATAACAAACATCTCAATTACAATAGGGTCCTCGTTGGACTTTTTTCCTACTCGGGCCCTAATAAACAGCGCAATTACAATAGTGTCCTCATAGGACTTTTTCCTTATTCGGCCCTAATTAATAATAATAATAAACGGCGCAATTACAATAGGGTCCTCATAGGACTTTTTCCTACTCGGGCCCTAATAAATAATAATAATAATAAACAGCGCAATTCCAATAGAGTCCTCGTAGGACGTTGTCCTACTCGGGCCCTAATAATAATAATAAACAGCTCAATTACAATAGGGTCCTCGTAGGATGTTGTCCTACTCGGGCCCTAATAATAATAATAAACAGCACAATTACATTAGGCACCTCATAGGACTTTTTCCTACTCGGGCCCTCATAATAATAATAATAATAAATAATAATAAACAGCGCAATTACCATTCGGTCTTCGTTGGACTTTTTCCTACTCGGGCCCTAATAAACAGCGCAATTACAATAGGGTCCTCGTAGGTCTTTTTCGTAATCGGGCCCTAATAATAATAATTAACAGCGCAATTATAGTAGTGTCCTCGAAAGGACTTTTTCCTACTCGTGCCATAATAATGATGATACATTGATGTTGACATTCAACTCAGCTGGCTGCAAGAGCTCTGCTCACAGGCTATGGAGTTACATTTGTGTCATTGATACCTGAAAGGAAATGCTTGTGACAAAAACTACAGATTTTGTTTATTTCTATTTATGCCAAGAGATCAAATATCCAGTGACCAATTTCATATTTGTTTACTTTAACCCTCATTAAAATATTTCTGACATCGAAAACCTATAAAGGAAATGATAATTCAAACAACTCAACAATAATAGGAGCATTTCTGACACATTAATGGATTAACTTGTTCAACCTTCACTCATCCGATTCTTTATCGATTCCCTTAACAATACCTCTTGTGAATTTTCTGTGTACTAAAAGTAGGCTTTACAGGTTTTCTATGTCAACAACATTTTATTGAGTCTTAAAGTCAATAAATATGAAATTGGTCACTGGATTCTTAAACTCTGGACATAAATAAACTCTCCATGGTGGATCCTTCATCTCTGGGCATAAATAGAAATAAACAAAATCTCAAGTTTTTGTTAAAAGCATTTCCTTTCAGACTTTCGTAGCATGAATGTTTTTCCATACATCTGAGCTAAGTTCTTGCAGCTGGCTGTGTTGCACGTCAGGAAGTAATTCATACAGAATGCAGGACATCTCATTTTGGGAGGAAAAAAACATTTTAGTTGATTGTAGTTTATTGTCTGCATTACAGCATTTGGAAAGAGATGTCATTTTATTTCTTTATTTTATTTATGTCACTTAATGCGTTTTGAAGTTACTAATTCTGACCGGACTCTGTCTCAGCAGAGAGCTGCGCAGCGTTTGGAGCTGTGCCATCGGAACACAGGATGATTCTCATTTCTTGACTGCAACAAGACAAGAGTCCCAGTTAGTGACTTTAATCCACACAAAAGTGACTCATGATTGACATATGTTAATGGCTTTGAGATGGGTTAAGAAGCAGACTTGCTGCTTCTGAAGAGTGGCGAATCAAAGAACCAACGAGCCAGCGGATCAAACACTGCTTTATTGGTCCACACTTCAAACTGGAGTCACGCTGCAGAAGCGATTGATTACAGAGCCGCTGTAGGGTCTGTGATAGTTTCTATCCTCAGGAAGCTAGACAATGAGCTTATTTTTATCCATATGAATTGTCCTTCTAGCTGAAAAAATAACAATGACCTGAATGAGCAAGCGGATGAGACACAGAAGCATAGGGACCATCTACAAAGTGCAAAAACGAAAAGAGACACCAGCAAAATATTCAATAAATTCAGGTTTGATGTCACCAGATTCACTGAGCACATCAATGGTCCCCTGCTGGTTATACTACAGCACTCAGTTCGGAGTGTTGTATAGTACAAAGACAAGATATTTAATGTTCAAACTGATGAACTTTGTTTTTGTGCAAATATTTGCTCATTTTGAAATGGATGCCTGCAACATGTTTCAAAAAAGCTGGGACAGTGGTATGTTTCCCACTGTGTTACAGCACCTTTCCTTCTAACAACACTCAATAAGCGTTTGGGAACTGAGGACACTAATTGTTGATGCTTTGTAGGTGGAAGTCTTTGCCATTCTTGCTTGATGTACGGCTTCAGTTGTTCAACAGTCCGAGGTCTCCATTGTTATATTTTGTGCTTCATAATGCGCCACTCATTTTCAATGGGCGACAGGTTTGGACTGCAGGCAGGCCAGTCTAGTACCCGCACTCTTTTACTACGAAGCTACGCTGTTGTAACGTGCAGAATGTGGCTTGCCAGTGTCTTGCTGAAATAACCAGGGACGTCCCTGAAAAAGACGTTGCTTGGATGGCAGCATGTGTTGCTCCAAAACCTGGATGTACCTTTCAGCATTGATGGTACCATCACAGATGTGTAAGTTGCCTATGCCATGGGCACTAACACACCCCCATACCATCACAGATGCTGGCTTTGAACTTTGCACTGATAACAATCAGGATGGTCTTGTTCCTCTTTTGTCCGGAGGACACAATTCCCATGATTTCCAAAAACAATTTGAAATGTGGCCTCATGTGACCACAGGACACTTTTCCACTTTGCGTCTGTCCAGTTTAAATGAGCTCGGGCCCAGAGAAGGCGGCGACATTTCTGGATGTTGTTAATGTATGGTTTTCGACTTGTAGATGTAGCGACGAACTGTGTTAACTGACAGTGGTTTTCTGAAGTGTTCCTGAGCACACGCAGTAAGATCCTTTACACAATGATGTCAGTTTTTTAATGCAGTGCCGCCTGAGGGATCTAAGGTCACGGGCATTCACTGTTGGTTTTCGGCCTTGCCGCTTATGTGTACAAAGTTCTCCAGATTCTCTGAATCTTCTGATTATATTATGGACTGTAGATGATGGAACCCCTAAATTTCTTGCAATTGAACATTGTAAAACATTGTTCTTTAACTGTTGGACTACTTTTCATGCAGTTGTTCACAAAGTGTTTGTGAACGGCTGAGCCTTTTGGGGATGCTCCTTTTATACCCAATCATGACACTCACCTGTTTCCAATTCGGTGTTCTTTGAGCATTCATCAACTTTCCCAGTTTTTGGTTGCCCCGTCCCAACTTTTTTGAAACATGTTGCCGTTATTCATTTCAAAATGCGCAAATATTTGCACAAAAAACAAAAAAAATCTATCAGTTTGAACATTAAATATCTTGTAGAGTAAAAACAAAGAGTTCACCGCGCTTCTGTATAGCACAAACAACTCTGGTACAACCAGATCGGACTAATTTGTAAAAGAGAAAAATAACTGGTGCAACACAGAAATAAGTGCCAGACAATAATAAGGTGCTGAAAGCAAAAATGTACACGGGACTTGCGTTTCGATGTGAGAGTCACATCTTCCTCGGAGTCCTGCAAAGACAGAGATGGTACAGCTTAAATACTAATAAGAAACAGGTGTCCTGATGCTTTCAAAGGGGCATTACCATCCGTCAGACACAACACTCACTCAATTAGTAATCAATTCTTGATTTGAAACACACTGTCCCAAAGCACACAAAACTGAAACCGGACTAAAAAAACAATTATTAAAGAAAACAAGTCAATTTTAGATCTTCATTCAGACCAAAAGGTTCCAAAGTGCCTAATGTGTAAATCCAAAATGCTTCTCTACATAAGAGTTTTTTAATAATATCACCACCGCTGGGTTGACCTATGATTCTCTCAGTCCCCCCAAAGATGCTGGAGAGCCATGACCGGCCTGTTTATAGTGCCTTGCCATTGCATAAGTTAAATTCTGAGTACGGATTGCTGTTTTATGTTCAGCTATCCATAATTTGAGTTGACGTTTTGTTTGGCCAATATATGCCAATCCACAAGTGCATTTTAATATATATACTACATGAGTAGTATTATAATTGATAAATGAAGAAATAGGATATTGCTTACCAGTGCGAGGATGAGAGAAACATGAAGCATTAGTGGAATTTGAACAATGTGCGCAGATACATTGATGACGTCCTCTTGATTTGGAGGGGCACATCTGATTCAGTCCTTGATTGTTCATCGCGGCACGATAAGATGAAAAAGTTCAGATTTTTCAACTTGGGGAGGAGGGCAATGCGACGTGACATGACGCAATATCGCGCCACAAACGCGCCAATCGCTCAAAATCGCTTCACTCGTGTCGCTTCATTCGTGTCCATTGCGTCGCGCTGCGTGACTTGGTGCCAAAATGTGTCGTTCCATCTTGACACACCAGGTGATGGTGGTGCGTCCGTCGCCACGCAACCCCTGCGTATTTGTGGCATCTGATCGTGCCTGGTGTGAAGGCGGCATAAATGGAACCAAGCCGCACTCTGAATGGAATGCAACACAAATGGGATGAATTAAATCATGTCGTGACCAACAAAGCACCAATCAAATGACAAGGATCCACTCAGCCTTTATATATATATATATATGTGTGTATGTGTGTATGTATGTGTATATATGTATGTATGTGTATATATGTATGTGTATGTATGTATGTGTATATATGTATGTATGTGTATATATGTATGTGTATATATGTATGTATGTGTATATGTATGTGTATATGTATGTATGTGTATATATGTATGTGTATATGTATGTATGTGTATATATGTATGTGTGTATGTATGTGTATATATGTATGTGTGTATGTATGTGTATATATGTGTGTGTATGTATGTGTATATATGTATGTATGTGTGTATGTATGTGTATATATGTATGTATGTGTGTATGTATGTGTATATATGTATGTATGTGTGTATGTATGTGTATATGTGTATGTATGTGTGTATGTATGTGTATATGTGTATGTATGTGTGTATGTATGTGTATGTG